>NC_089205.1:29323208-29355850 GCF_963930695.1 Labrus bergylta
TAACAATTAACCAAACTCTAAGTGCAGAGAGGGAAAGAGAAGGGAAAAGGAGGGAGGAACAGAAACCTGAGCCGACCAAACCAGTTCACTTTGTGTTGTCGTCAAACTGATAAAAAACAGGGTCAAAGGTCAACGACATGAAAGACAGAAGGTCATCAGAGCAGCGACAGCATAAGCGTGTAGTCGTCTGCATTTGAATATCAGCCTAAGCTATGGAGGATACATCACAGCGTGGAGCTGTTAACATGACCACGGCGTCTGAAGTAGTTTAACTGTCAGTCGGTTATTCTGCAGTTAGGAAGTAAACAACAGCCCAGCTGACGTCAAACACAGCTGCAGCATAGAATCCACTTAGAGTCTGAAAAGTATGAGATCAAATGTGAGATCAGCAGTATGCAAAAACACGCACTGTTTCCCACAATGCAAAGCGCCAGGTCAGAGATCCAAATGATGGACAGCGACGTCCAATCGTAACAGAGGAAATAATCTCAATCAGACCAAAGCACACAAAGGCTGTTGTTTACCTATGTGTTGGTTTCAAAACGTGAGAGAGAGAGAGAGAGAGACCAGTGGGAGAGAGAGAGAGACAGAGAGAGAGACAGTGGGAGAGAGAGAGAGAGAGAGACAGAGAGAGAAGGAGAGACAGAGAGACAGAGAGAGAGAGAGAGAAGGAGAGAGAGAGAGAGAGAGAGAGAGAGACAGTGGGAGAGAGAGAGAGAGGAAAGAGAGAGACAGAGAGAGAGAGACAGAGAGAGACAGAGAGAGACAGAGAGAGACAGAGAGAGAGAGAGAGACAGAGAGGAGAGAGAGACAGAGAGAGAGAGACAGAGAGAGAGAGAGAGACAGAGAGAGAGAGAGACAGAGAGGAGAGAGACAGAGAGAGAGAGAGAGACAGAGAGAGAGAGACAGAGAGAGAGAGAGAGACAGAGAGAGAGAGAGACAGAGGGAGATTTGATTTTTTAAACAGACCTTTATTTTTCAGTCTTCTTACTGTTCAACAATAATATACATTCACAAAATAAACAGATGTTACATCAGCACATGTCCATGAACTAACTGATCGTGCTCTACAGAGCACAGCACACTGTCATGAGTCCACACTGACTGGAAAGTCTCCAGGTCCTGATTTGCTCTGTAGAAGCTGAAGTCCAAAAACAACCTGGATTTTAACATTTTTACAAACAACAGCTTCACATCAACAACATCGTCTGGCTCCTCCACCTTCCTCCTCCTACTCACGTACACGGCCATCTTAGGATAAAAACCTGCTTAGTAAAAAACTCTTTAAAACCACTAAAAACCTTCTCCAGAAGGTCAAACAGAGGTTTCAGCCGACTGCACTGTAAAAAACAGTGAAACACCGTCTCCCTGTGCACACAGAAAGGACACTGATCAACAACATTCACATTAAGAACAGAGATAAAAGAGTTCACAGCAATGATTCCATGCAGGATTCTCCACTGGAGGTCTGCATGTCTCTTACACAAGGGGGGTTTGTACAAAGACTCCCAGGAGGGTCTAAACTCAGGAGCTAGCCCCAGATAAGTCCTCCAGGGGGTGTCACTGCGTGCGTTCAGTGTCTTTTTATTCAAAGTCTTAACAATCAGTTTGTAAAGAGTCTTTCCTGCAGCGTTGGCCAGTAGAGGACCAGAACAGTCCTTCAGGTCTGCAGACAGAGTGAACTCAGGAAACGGGTCAGTTTGGTCAGGCAGCAGAGAACCGTCCCCATAGTCCGACATCAGAGACATCTCTTGTCCTGTCAGCTGATGTCTCCAGTGACTCAGCAACCAATCAACGACTCTGGTCGACCTCACCCCCAGACCAGCAGCCAGACCAGCAGGACAGTCCAGCTGAGGTCCCGTCAGCTCCACCACCTGCTCCAGAGTGGAAATCCTGGCACTGCAGAACTTTCCGGACAGGCTCGGTCCAGCCCAGTCAGGAAGATGAAAACGACCTCCAAACAGTACAGGCTCTTTAAGCAGCCAGTACAAAGAGTGGGAGTGTCCCTGTCTCTGCCTGTTCACCAGACTCCACACGTTAAAAACACTTTGATAAAATCCAGTGACAGAGGAAATGTTCACTTGCTGTAAATCCATTAAAAACAGAGACGAGCTCAGTCTGTGAAGCAAAGGTTCAATGGCTAAGGAATATAACATTCCAGATAATGAGCAGCCCTGCCTCACCCCCCCTCTGTACACTAAAAGGAGCACTCAGGCCTCCGTTGATCTTTAGCACACTCGCAATGTCACGGTACAAAACCTGGATCTTAGCTAAGAAACATGGGTTGAACCCAAAGGCGGTTAGAGTCCGCCATAGATACTGGTGTTCAACCCGATCAAAAGCCTTTTCCTGGTCTAGTGAAATCAGACCAGTGTCTACAGCCAATGAACCAGAGACTTCCAAAACATGCCGAATAAGAGTGATGTTATCACTGATGAGCCTGCCGGGCACACAGTAGGTCTGGTCTGTGTGGATGATCAGACCTACCTGCCTTAGTCTGGATGCCAGGACCTTAGACAGGATTTTGTAGTCTGTGCAAAGTAATGACACTGGTCTCCAGTTCTTTAGATCCTGAAGGTCGCCTTTCTTTGGCAGCAGAGTGATGACTGCTCTCCTGCAGCTCAGAGGCAGACGACCCCTCTCCAAACTGTCTCTTAAAACCTCCAGGAGATCCTCTCCCAGCACACTCCAAAACACTTTATAGAAGTCAACAGGAAGGCCATCAATACCTGGAGCTTTTCCATTCTGCAGACTCATGACAGCAGAGTAGAGTTCAGACAGAGACAGCTGGGCCTCAAGCTCTGTGTTGTTTTCAGCGCTGACTTGAGGAAGACCAGTGTAGAAAGACTCACCCACCTCTGGACGATCAACGAACTCACTCGTGTACAGATCCTTATAAAAACCAGCTGCATGTTTTCTGATCCCAGCAGAATCTGAGATCGATTGTCCACTGTTTGATCGTACAGAGTGAAAGATCTTCTTCTGTCCACTTTTCTTCTCCAGACCAAAAAAGAACTGAGACGGAGCATCCATCTGGGTGACATCCAGGAACCGAGACCTGACCAGAGCCCCCTGTGCTTTAACGCCCAGCAGGTTGGCTAAAGCCGACTTTTTAGATTTTAGGGAAGCTAAATGTCCCTGATTTCCTGTGGCATCAACTAAACCCTGTAGTTCTACCACTTCAATCTCTAGATCTCTCAAAGATCTGCTAATGTCCCTGGTGACATTGCGAGTGTACTGCTGACACAACTGTTTAATCTGACTTTTTCCAAAGTCCCACCACTGCTGAATGGTTTTAAAATCAGACTTAAGCTGTCTGTGAGTGACCCAAAAGTACTCCAGTGCAGACTTAAAAGCTTTATCGTGCAGCAGTGTGGTGTTAAAATGCCAATACGCACTCTGAAGTCTGACATTCTTAATAAAAACAGAACAATAAACGAGACAGTGATCAGTGAAGCCTACAGGGACAATAAGACACTCTTTAAAAACATTCATGTTGTGTTTAAAACAATAGAAGAGATAAAACATTGTCTTTAGAATGACTCCATGTGTACTGTCTGTGTGTGTGGAGTGACAGTAAGCTCATGTCCACACAAGAAGAAGGTCCAGTCACTTACACCTCAGCTCACATTAAAACGTTTCTACAGGACACCAAGGGCCTCAGGCTGCTCAATTTAGAGGATTTCTTTCCAGACCTGAAGTGTTTCTTAAGTTCAGCTCGGCCTTTAACTAGGAGCTCCAGTGCTTTTGGGGACGACGGCCTCACAGGTCAAGAGATCTTTCATCTCAAAAAACTGATCTCTGCTCTTCCTGCTCCTGTCTTTCTGTCCTTCTTCACTGCTTTAGTACTGCCCTGAAAGCTTTCACTCTTCCTCTTCTGAGAAATCTTTAATGACTCTTCATCAGACATATCCTCATCTTCAACATAATCAACACACACACTATTATTACTTTCCTGACTTACCTCCTGACTTTCACTGATCAAACTTTTTTCTTTCTCACTTGAATCACATTCAGTTATCTCCTTTTCTTTGTCTCCCTGTTTCCTGTTCTTTACCTGGCCCTCATCACTGACCACTGACAGCTCTTCTACATCAGACACTTTACTTTTCTGAGGCCCAGCAGCAGCTCTGTCTGAAAGAGCTCCGCTAGGACCCGCTACAGCGGCCTCAGCTCCGCCGAGCTCCGCGGCGGCAGCATTGACCGGTACCGCAGCAGCAGCAGCCGCCGTGACCTCAGCAGCCGGTGCTGCCTGAGTATTTCCCCGCACATGAACATTTTTTTCCGGGCATGAGCGGATTAAATGTCCCTCTGCACCACACCCAAAGCACTTCATGGTCGCTGATGTTGCGAACACCATGTAATTAAAACCATCAACTTTGAAATTAAAAGACAAATTAAGATCATCTGAATTGTTTTTCATGACCATGAAAACTTGTCTTCTGTGACAAACAAGGTGTTTGAGCAGGGGGGACCTGCATCCCAGAGACACCATCTTCACCTGGGACACTACCTGCCCATACCTGCACAGCTCTTTTACTAACATTTCATTTTTAATGAACGGGGGGGCGTTAGAGATGGTGACTCTTTTAGCCGGGTTGATCAGGGGGAGAACAGAGGTGAAAGTGTCCTTAATGACTACACCTTGTTCGACCACATCGTTCACTTTAGCCGTGCTATCTAAAAAAATAACAATGGCCCCGTTCATGCGGGAGGCAGACCTCACGCTGCCGTAACCCACCACCTCTCCAACCGCTAAACTAGCCTCCTCCACCGAGCAGCTGACAGCCGGCACCAACTTCACTGCATGTCGGCGTGTCAGCTTCTCAAAGTCCTGCTCCACGTCTACGACGGGCATGCTGCCCAGCCGAGCTGGTAAACAAACAACTAAACAACAACAAACTACTAAACACAAACTATGTTAACCAAAGAAAGAAAAATAACACACAAACATTCAAAAGTTTGAATGTTTGGAGAGAGAGAGAAAGAGAGAGAGCGAGAGAGGGAGAGAGCGAGGGAGAGAGAGAGAGAGAAAGGGAGAGAGCGAGAGAGAGAAAGAGAGGGAGAGAGAGAGGGGGGAGGGAGAGAGAGAGAGAGAGAGAGCGAGAGAGAGAAAGAGAGGGAGAGAGAGAGAGAGAGGGGGAGGGAGAGAGAGAGAGGGGGGAGGGAGGGAGAGAGAGCGAGTCCTTCATCGTGTCCTGTTGAAGTGACACAATGAATGGAGCTCTGCAGTGATGATATCAGACTCTGTGTGCTACTGTCTGATAACTGCTCTCTGTGGATTATCATGAATATTCTACACACACACACACACACACACACACACACACACACACACACACACACACACACACACACTCAGCACCGTGACCAAAGAGCTTACCAGCAGGTGCTGCTCCTCGACCTTTCAGAAGCTTTCATTGGTTCTCTCTGCTCAGACTTTAAACATTTAAACGTAACACTCTTCATGTGAAGGTGTTTTAAAAACAGGGACTTTATGTTTTACTTGATGCTCCTGCACACTCGTAATGTTTCTCTTATTTTTCTTATTGAGTGCCTTCATCTGGTCTCATAAGCATCAAGATAAAAGCGGGTTTGGAGTTAATATTGTTCCTCTCTTCTAGCAGCAGAATCTGTAAGGAGGGTATTAGGACTGTCACGCTACCATGGCAACAAAAATAGAAGCCCTAGACCTACAAATATGTTGGGAATGTTTCAGGACCAAAACATTTAAAAACATATTTGTGGAATTCAGAGTTTTTCTCTTCTGCTCGCCCTCTGCACGAGGTGTTGGTTAAATATGATTGAAATGGCGCCAGTTGCTCTGGTGGTTAGTTTGTACATAGGGCAACAGAGGTTGTTGTTCTAGAGGAGGGGGGGACCCGGGTCCAAGTCCGACCCGGGGCTCCTTCCCCGCAAGCATGCAGCGCTAACCACTGCAACACCCTGCAGCCCCCAGATTATTCTTTTTTTTTAAACTGAAGATGTGTGTTTGTATTTAAAGTTTAGGCACTTTTTGAGTATCACTGATGATGAAAATAATGGAGACTATCGTTTTAAATCGTGGTGTTGCAAAGTATGGACATGTTTGAGTGAAGAAACATGAGACAACACGTGACATTAATGTTATTTTTCTAATTTATTTATGAAAAAATATATTTCTTGATTCTGACTGAGACATTAGGCACATGAACATAGACATATATACAATTCTCTTTCATAAATACAACAAATATTGACAAAGGGCAACAAAATTAAATAAGACAAACTATCTTCTGGAGGATATGTACACATTGCATTGTTTTTCTTAAATTAACAAAGAGGGTACAAAGACATGACTACACAGGAACAACACGTATTTTTGGTATCAAAATGGATAAGGTACAAAAAAAAGAAAAAGGGACTTCAATGTTGTAAAGGATCATTGTCTTTTTAAATATATAAAACATATCAAAACCTCCCGCAGCTGTGACTGTGATCAGACTCGCTCTGAACTCTTCAGGTTGAGTTTGGGGAATGTTGCAGGACAGCTGCGGATGTTTTTTTTTTATTTTTATTTTTACTTCCTGTTTACTCGCTGTGGCAGCAGAGGTTCATAAAAGGCAGCAAGGGAGACGAAAAGGCAGCATGTTTTGATTGATAGAAAAAGTAAACTTCAGAAGAATAGAAAGACAAACTGAGAATTTGTTGGAAGTAACCAGGTCGACTTCAGATTCAACCAGCCCAGAAAGTCGATCTTAAATTAGTCAGAAGTAATGTTCTCTGTTCACGAGGTCCACACAGCTGATTGGTCGTAGAGGTTCTAACTCTTCCTGATTCACCTGAAACCTCTTCAGACCAGGACCAGGACTGGATCAGTTCATATGATGGATCTAAAAAACACATCACCATTCAAACAGGTGCTGATTCCAGTGGATTGGAGTGGAAACAAAGATGCATATAAAAAACATCCCTGGCTTCAAAATCTGCTCATCCTGTCCAGTCCTGGGTCTGCGTCCAGTTAAGAAAGAGGCACTTGAGAGTTTGTAGGACTGGATGTGATTGTAAAGCTGCTGATGTTCTTCTTCTTCTTCTTCTTCCAGGCCACAATGTGATGCATCACTTCCCAAGACAAAAACAGGAAGACAATAAACGGAGTGATGACAGGAGGTCATTCACACACCGCTCATTCGGCCATTTTTCAGTTTCATTTCGCCCTAAAGTAAAAGAGTTCTGTCTCCCGTTCCCGTGAACAAGTTCTCCCGGGAGGTGATTGGATGGGAAACTTTCACAGGAAACAGTTGCCGTAGTGATTGGGGAGCGTTTGCTAAAAGGCACCAGTGTTTCTGATTGGTGGACAGTTCCGATTATGTACGTCCGCTTGTTCACGTTTGATCCAAAGGAAATCCAGATACATACAAAAAGTCAATTATATTAAGATTTAGAGTATAAAATAAAAATTTAAAAAAAAAAGATAAATAGTGCAAATGATGCCGGACATTCAGTCTTTCCTCGTTTCACACCTCCTGCACTGCTCTTTCTTTTGTCAAACTCATTGTCATCCAAACGTTGTCATTATCGAAGCAGAAGAGGATACAAATAAAATCAAGTCTTTTTTTTCCACTTTCTGTCCACTGAGCAGCAGTTATAAATATTAAATAAGATAATGTGTGGAGATTAGATCCTCTTTGTGCTGGACAGAAAAGTTTTCAGGCCTTCAGCAGAAAAGTTTCCTCGCTGGTGGTCTGAGAACTGGAGGTTATACCTAAGAGGAAGACAAAGAAAACAGCGGTAAGTCATCTGCATACGGGATGATTTTTCTAGGCAACATTGATGTTTATAACACATAAAATTGATTTTTCTAAAATGTTAGAGTTTTACAAAAATGGAGAGAATAATGCATCAGTAATTTCATCCATTCAAAGTGAAACCATTTGTCATGTTAGTCTCAATGAAGGTGTTCTTTAAATCCCTTCAAACAAACAGACGATTTTGAGTTTGTACCCAAAACTACAACTTAGCATCTACCTTAAATATATTTTGGCTCAAAATATCTGTTTTATTTCAATCAAAATATCTGGTGCTAATCTCTGCTGTTTCACTTATTCTCTTTAAATAACATTTGAATTGATAATTAAGGATTTCAAAAAGCCCAAATTCTACGACTCCACAAACACAAGGTGGCCGTTTTCCTAAAGTTTTAGACAAAGGATAATTTTCCCATCACGTGAAGAGCTTGGATTTATCTCATTGTTGTTGATCAAATACAGAATATATAGAGTTTGGTGTGTGGTGGACGTGCAGTAGTGCTGGTAGACGAGTGCTTACCTCAGTAGCAAACACACACTGCTCCATCTGCTCTGGGATGATGAACACCGGGTGATATAAACTGTCCTTTACAAAGCTGAGCGGAGGTGTGATGATGGACGAGTCACACTTCTTACTGTTGGAGAGAGAGAGAGACGGGCGGTTAGCACAGGCTTTGTGAGAGTGTGAACGCTTGAGCGATCAGATAACACTCAAAAAGTGGGTATTGTAAAAACATTTAAAATCATCATCGGGTACTTACAGGTCTAACTTGTTCCTCGCCAAGCGCTGCTCCTCCTTCGCCAGGTTACAGTCTGCCATTTTGTTTTTGAAAATGGCCATGTTTTCGTCACCCTTCTCCACCAGAGCTGCGTCCTTATTGGACACTTTCAGATGTCCCCCAGGGATGAGGAAGGCCTCCTTCTCTCTCAGGCTGCCTAGTGGGGCTCCTGGTAGGCTCCCATTGTTTGGACCGCCGCTGCCGATCACTGCATTGCGGTTGTTAACCGTCTCCAGGTCGTTTTTCACCAATGTGGACAGGGTCAGTGCTCTGCCCCGACGGAGCTGGCGGAGAATGTGGACCGCGGCGCACACCAGGAGACTCAGAGTCACCAGGCCCAGAGCAACGGCAGCGATCAGTGCTGGAGAGGAATCAGCATTCACAGGCGGTTTTGTAGTCGCTTTGGTCACAAAGTGGTTGGAGTACTCGCAGCGAGCGCCCATGAAGCCCGTTGGACACTGGCACACGGGGCCGGTGAAGTGGGTGAAGCAAGTGCCTCCGTTCTCGCAGGGGAAGTGGTTGCAGGGGCTGGTGCGCACAGTGCAGTCCTTACTGGTGAAGCCCAGCGTGCATGAGCAGGTGTAGTCGTTGATGCCATCGATGCAGGTGCCAGCATTGTGGCAGGGGTTGCTTGCGCAGTCGTCGATGTTGATCTCGCAGCGAGCACCAGTGAAGCCGGGTCGACAGCGGCACGTCACGCGCTTCCCGTGGTCCAGACACTGAGCGCCTACAGGGAGAAAGAGAAAAATAAATTTAACACCTGAACGCCAGAATACAACTGGATGAAGAAACATCAATCACAAAATACACATTTTTGTTGTTGTTTGTTTTGTACTTAAATTTAAGTCACGCAAGATTAAAATACCTAAACTGAAAATGTGATTTTAAGAAAAAGGGAGAGGACCAAGACCGTAGCCTTGGGGGACACCAGAGTGTCTTGCAGGCCTGAACAGACTAAATAGTCAGTCAGAGAGTCAAAAACTTTCAACATTACTGTTAAAACTTCTTTGTATTGTGATTAGCTGCAGACGAAGTTAAGCTTATTGCTGCTTTAAACATAAGGAGACATATTTGTAATGTTCCCAGAAGGCGGGTTGGTCTTAGATTGCGTATGAAATCGCACAATCATCAAATCTTTTAATCCTAAGTAGTCTCCAGAGACAAGATGAAGACTTTAGAAGACTACATCAGGACATAAGGGAGGGCGAAGAGAGGGGGAAGCATGCATGACAGATTGCACTAATCAGGAGAGAAATGCGTGTTAAATTAGAAAACCCCTTGAAGAGATATTTTCATCTGACAGAAGAAGAATGACGAGATCTGTGCGAATCTGTCTTACTTGTTACTGTGATTATTTTGTCAAAATTATTAATTTCCACTTGTTTTGGCATCGATTTGAGCTCTGTAAATCAACACTTTCTGGTCGGCAGATTTACTGACAGAAGACAAACGGAGCCTGGTGAGAAGATTTTTGGGCAATACACAGACCTAAACACGCTACAAACAGACAGCGGAATCAGCTCCATATTTGGCTGTCTTTTGCAACTGCTGTGTTGCAACACTGCAAACAGAGCAGATCAACAACCACCCACTCATACGCTATGAGGGTCTTTTTTTTTTTTTTTTTTTAAATCGGTCAGGCTCACTGAGAGGCAGGAATGACTGCTGATAGAGGATAAGCAGGAAGGGGTTTCTACACGTTAATGAGGACCTGAGGGAGGACCGGAGGCTGGACCGGGGCCATCCAAGACGACTCGACTCAGCAGGTTAACAATAACTGACAGTCAACTGTAAAATTGTGCGATAAAGTTTACTTTGCCCGTTCTGTCAGTGGAGTCGTCTGCGCCTGATAATGTGTCTGTTCTCATGAAAAATGTCTGCAGTAGGAACAGGGGATTTATTCTGAGAACTTTTTGTAAATCTAGTGTGGGAACATCAAACTGATTCAGATTGATCTGAGATCCGACCTGCAGGGTGCATCTGCAGATCAGACGTCCCAGACTCGGCAGAAGAGGAGCATTCAAGGGAACAAGCACCAAGCCAACGAGGAGGATTTGAAAATGAAAGTCTAAATTTTCTTTCTCGTAGTTTTCAACAGCGCTAAGAATTCACACGTTCAACAAAGTTCCCCGAAAGAAGTAAAATCAATTTTCAAACTGATGGCAATCGGGAGCAAAATGTTTAGGAAGTGATGAAACCAGAATGCAATTAGCAGCTACTGACTTTAATGTGCAAAAACTTTGGGTACAGAAACGTTAATGGGCTATATCCTCTTGTTAAACATTCCTCTGGCACACAAAAAAGACCAGGCATGTCCAGGGAGAAATGAGCCTTTAGATTTAAACAGCTATGACCCACGCTGACAGCTTTATCAGCCTGAGAAAACGCCGCCTGCTATGGATCTCTGCCAGACATGACGGGAAGACAGAGAGAGAGAGAGAGAGAGAGAGAGAGAGAGAGACAGAGAGACAGAGAGAGAGTGGTCTGAGCGTCTCCACAGCTTCTGCTAAAAACAGACTTGTTTACAACGCCAACAATGAGTGAAATATTTGTGCTGCCAGACTGAAGGTGATAAGATGTTGAGAGGCTCCTGATTGCTAATCGTGGAGCCTATCTGCCCTCTGACACACACAAGCACACACACAAACACTGCATAAATCAAGGCTTCACACCCAAACATCCTGAGTACCTCTCTTCACGAGTAATCAAATTACTCTGGATGTCAATTAAAGGTAAAAAAATTCCTGCCATTAAGAGTCACCTCAAATCTTATAAATATCCCTTAAACAAGTGTAAACGCTGAAATACAAAAAGAATTTGATCTGTGATTGATTAACGTTTATCTTCTCGCATCCTCCAGATGTCTGCAGTACATTAATGCATTTCCAGATGTTGACTTCCCCACTGTTTGTGCTGTTAATGTTTTAGCTCTTGATTTATAATTTAATTTTAAAGATTCTAGTCGTCAGAGAAAAAAGCTGTGTTTTGTTTGAGCGACGCTCATTTCCAACAAGAGAAACGGCTTTTTCTGTATCCTTTCTCATAATCATAAGCATCAGCAGCAGCTCCGGGTCACAGCTGTTTTCACCAAGCTGGACAATGTATGCACAAGTGGAAAAAACAAGAATCTTTCCTGCAAATTCTGCAGAAAAATGTGTCAACACAGTGAAAATAAAACAGACAACTTAATGATTTCCAGGAACACGCCAGGATATTCACACGTCATACTCGTTCAGTAAACTCATGTGCTATTATTGCATTTATCTGAACTGTTCCCTCCAAAATATTATTGTTTCAAGGTTAAGAAAACAACTACTACAGGATAAAGCTGAGACCCTCATCATGTAGATTGAGTCCTCAGAGAACTTAACCAATCTGAGCTGACTACTGCAGCTCCCTGAAGGATTTTGGTTGGCCGGTGCACCACCAGTGTTGGAGAGTTTTTTGGGTGGGATTGAAGATTCTTCCACTCAGATAATTTAGATTTAACATTCAGTAAGATCAGCCTGTGGAACTGCCTTTGCAATATCAACTACGGTGTTCCACAGGGCTCATGTCTCGGGCCACTACTCTTTAAACTGGTGTAATGTTAATGGGTAGAAATACGTTTTTAAACCATTATTAGTCTGCCTATACCATGTCCTTGTAAATAGTTTGTAATTGGTTGTCAATAAACAATACTGTAATAACTAATAAACTAAGCTCCCAGCATCTCTGTACAACAGGACGGTGTGAAGAAAGCAGAATTGGTGCATTGCTGCTATGCTTGGCAGACTGTGAACAAATGATGCATCAACACCTGAATACCTCAGAACAGCCTGCAGCAGGCAATCCAGTCAGTGAGAGTGCAGATCAAACAGATTAACAAGAATAGATGCCATGCAGGCTTTCAACACCATGACAAGTCTGTGATCCAAACATCAACATTTTCTGCAGACGGCTGAACTAATGCTGCACCTTTACCTTACATCTCTTTGACTTTTAACCTTTTCTTAAGCTGCACGACACGGCTGTAAGTTCTAGTTCAACCAAACTCAGAGAGGATTAATGATTAAATAACCCACAATCAACCATGATCTACCTTTCAGCCAACCTTTGACGCTCTATTGATTGTCCTATCAGTGCGACACTGGGCCAGCTTGTTGTACTTTTGCTGCTGGTGGGAGATGTAATATCCTATACTTACAAAAGACATCTGTAATGTATAAGCACTTCTTATAACTAGACAAACACTACAGTTGTACCAGGAGAGTGGCTTTTCAAGATTGTTGTTTAACCTGCAGTTAATACCTGCTGTTAATCTTCATCTATGAAATTAAACATATAATCTCAAGCACAATTCAAACATGTTGATGTCTCATCCTCTGACAGTACGTGCATGTCAACAACTGCCTGCAGCAAAGATTGTTTAAAGTGCATGATCACCCCAAGTTGCTTCACTGGGAACCAAAGAAACTGATAACATGGAGTAGTTGAACTCAGGCTGCCTGCCAGTCTGAACTATCAGAAAGACACGACAATCACCGAGCTGTAACAGCAGTCTCCATTCAGCTTCACAGCTCGTTGTTTTCTTATCACAAATCAGAGACTTGGCTGAGATTCAGTAAAAATGTAACCGAGCAGGCGGGTTCTGACAGGACTGTCCCAAAAAAAAGGTCTGAGAGTTTGTTGAAATCACATTCCTCAGATGCAGAGCGGTAAAGTTTATATTCTTTTTCTGTCAGTTTGCACCATCAGATTGATTTAGGAAGCATAGGATCAGTCCAAAAGAAACAGAAGCAAATGCACGAACCGCTGGTCTCAGTGACAAGCTTTTCTATTTCCGTCTGAGCAAGGATATTTGTGAAACAGATAAACTCGTACCATCACCATCAGATCTGCAGCTCTGCAATGTTTGATTTACATGGCAACAGGAACACCTAACTTCATGATTTGTTTTATGAACTTATAGTTGCCCTCGTGTTTTGTTCTATTGCTGATAAGGCTTAATTGAGTGCCGGCTGAAATGAACTTGTAAATATCTGGATTCATAACTTGCCTCGTAATATATTGTGAGGCTGTCCTTGCGCAAGCTGATGTTGAAAACTTTAACCAGACAGCAGAAGTACAAAGCTGCAAAATGTAACTCAAAAATCAAAGCGGTGGGGAACATGTTTCATACCGTTAGCGCAGGGGTTGCTGCTGCATCTGTCCATCCTCTTCTCGCAGTTGGATCCTGTGTATCCGGTCGGGCAGAGGCAGCTATATCCGCCAGCGACGTTTTCCATGCAGGTTCCTCTATTAAAACAAGGCTCATCGGCACATGTCATGGCGCTGATCTCGCAGTTCTTCCCGTAAAAGCCCTGAGGGCACGCACACGAGTAATCGCTAATCAAATCCTGGAGGAAAGACGGGAGGACAAAACAAGGTTAGCTTCTTTAGCAAGAATTTGAATGATTATGACAAGCGTCAGGTTTATCAGATGCAGAGTATTTGCTTACTTTGCAGCTGCCTCCGTTCTTGCAGGGGTTGCTGTCACACTCATTGATCTCGATCTCACAGTTTTTGCCCGTGAACCCCGGCCGGCAGGTGCAGGTGTAGCTGCCCTGTCCGGTGTTGGTGCAAGAAGCATCATTCTGACAGGGCTTGTGGTTGGTGCAGTAGTTCAGGTCTAGAGTAGAAAAGGACGAGAGTGACAGCGAGGTTAGGTCGATGAGCCTCATAAAAATAAGAACAGCTCATAGCTAAATAGTTTGTTGATATTTCAACTCAACAGTAAAACATACAACTCTCCACCTATAGTGTTTATGATCAAATTCATAGGTGTGCATTACCAGAGAAAACACTATCATGTAGCTCATTTCCCTGATGGCAAAGATGTGGAAAAGGTGGATGGCTGAAGCAGAGATATGATCTAATTAGGCCTCAATAACAAGTTCTTATTACATGTAAAATGTACATCATCAAAGCCAAGGGGAAAAATGGAAGAGGACCTAGTATAGAGCCCTGAGGTACACCACAGTTTATCTTATCAGATTATCAAGTTTATTTAGAAGTAAAACTAACACCAGCTTTTCTATAAGGTTTCAAAATTAAATATGTTTTACAAGTTGTTTGGCAGTTACTGAGAATTTCTTCACCTACCTTTGGATAGTTTAAGGTTTTTTTTTTTTTAAAGCGAAAGAAAAGATGAGCGGGTGATGGTTCATGGCTAACTGTGATAGATTCTGTGCCAAAGAAATTAACTAACACTAATCATTAGATTATTGTTTAGTCATTTGTATTCATTTTGATTAGTTTTAGCCATGCTTTACAGGCATGTTTCCAAGTTTATCAGAGGCAGCTTTTAGTTTAATTTTACTGCCCTGCAGAAATCTGAAACCTGCTTGTCATTGTTACCTCATTTATTGAAGACGCATCTTCAGCCATTTTGGTTATAGTTTCAATAATCGTTGGGTTGTAACTCTTGAAAAACTACGGATGATTCGAAGATTAGATGGTTTGGCACAAATATGTGTAATCGTGCTTCTCTCACTAAAAAGTCGAAACTCGAATAGCGAGGAATTCACAAGCTGTGTTGCATTCATGTAAGCGTGGGGAAAAAAAAAAAAGAAACATCAAAATCTATTTTTTTTAAACTTCTAACAAGGCTTTTTTGTAGCCTTTCAGATTCTCTTCCAACTTTTTCAGTCTGTAACCCTCAAGTTGAGTTTTTAATTATCCATAATAACACTTGACATACAAACTTAACGCACAGCATCTGGAGACTGATTTCTAAAGAAGATTTTTTCTTCAGTGAATTCTTTTGATTGAAAAGTTGATGCTAAAAAGGCTTTTTTTTTGTTCTATAATTGCCAGAGAACTTCAAAAAAGATCGCAGAGTTAATGGTGTACCAGTTTATAAACCACAGAGCTTCTGTTTTTGGAGGGTGCACCCACCTTGGTCGCAGTACAGGCCCCCCCAGCCCTCCTTGCAGTGGCACTGCCAGGGCTGCTGGCAGGTCCCGTGCAGGCAGCCCGGGTGTCGGGCGCACTCGTCGCAGCGCTCACCCTGCCAGCCCTGCCGGCACACACACTCCCCGGGAGACTCGCAGTAGCCGTGCTCGGCGCTGCACCCTGCTGTACAGATGGCTGATGGGAGGGAGCCAAAGGAAGAGAGGGAAAGGGAGAAAGGGGGAGGAAAGAAGGAGGAAATATTACTATGAGTGCATGTGTGTGCGTCTCATGTTCTTGGTTCAAATCAAAAAAACAACTGTCCTCCCCTCTCAGGGCCTCTCACACACACACACACACACACACACACACACACACTCACACACACTCCCCTACAAGTGCTTGTTAAGTACTCGATGAAGCAGCTGGCTCCCACAACAAAAGCAACACATGCCATCTCTTTTCACGCAAGGCAGCGCACATTAAGCTCCAGCGCGTGTCCCTGTTAAAGCGGGCGGGCTGGGGGCCGACTCTGGGGGCCGACTCTGGGGGCCCATTGTTGAGCTCAAAACAAAAGGAGCAGACCTTAGAGCCAACACACACACACACACACTGGAAACGACAGAAGCTCTCTAAGATCTTTTTTTTTTGTCCTCCACAGCCACTGGAGCCGGGCGATGGCGTTGACAACTGCTTGACTTAACAATTTCAAGGTTACTGGACAAAAAAAATGAAGCGCCAAGGGTCCTATTATTAACCCCTTACCCACCACAACCTACTCCCTCCCAATCTGAAGAAACGTTAGGATAAAAATGGAGGGAGAAGAGGGGGGAGGAGGAGGGGTCCAACTACTGTTAAAATGATTTTAGAGCCTGACGCTTTGAGGGAACGCTAACTTTCAGTGCTGCAGAAAAACCCCTCAGATATCACAACTTCCTGCTGTCTGACTTTAAAGATCAGGAATGTAAACGCATCATGATGCATTTTTAAGTCCAAATTACCTCTCTGCAAAACAGTGCAGACAAAAGTTGAGCCCCTACGAGACCAGAAACTAAACCCACAGAATCAATCAAGTCTAAACTCATCAGCTTTAAACACTTACGGTCCGAGCAGTACTCGCCGCTCCAGCCCTCCTGGCAGCGCCGGTTCCCGTCTTCGTCGCAGGTGTAGTGTCCAAAGGTGTCATTGCGGGGACGGCAGTAGGCGGAGCAGGACTCGCCGTGGTAGAACTCGTTGCAGACCACGTGGTAGGAGTAACGCAGCTCGCTCTGGTTCCCGGAGTCGATGTCCTGGGACCACTCCTCCCCGGCGGTGATGCTGCGGCGGGTCGCCAGTCGGCTGATGAGATTGTTCTGGTTCTCTGGATGGAGGAGGGAAAGTGATGGTGAGGATACTGTTTGCTGGATATTTTAGGACTTGTTCTTGAGATGTTGAATAATGAAAAAGGTTTTTCTGATGTTTTTAAATGAGTTTAATAAACTTGATAGTGTGAGTCTGTGTTATAAATGTAAGCTATCATCTGCTCCACACTGTGTGTTTGTGTTTGGTTAGGAAGCAGATTGTCTGTCGCCGTCTGGCGGTGAAGTGGGGGTAGTGCAACAGCAGCAGCAGCTGTACTTACCTGTTGACCCGAGTCCTGAAGACTCCGCGTTCCAGGCCTCAATAATCAGAGAGAAAGTCCCCTAAGAAGAGTTAAGAGAGGATCGTTAAGTCACCTCATCTGTCAGATAATTAAAGAAAGGTTGCACATACAAATCATGCAGGTGAGTTCATTTTGCTCCTGGTGAAAATATTATATGCGGTTTGAAAGTAAAAGAACTCCCTAACATACATGAAATATTTTTTAGGCCATGAAATGTTGGCGTGTCTTCTGAATTAAATGGATGCATGTGTAAGTAGATTCATTAACATAACTAGAGGATCAGAGGTGTTTAAATTCTGCTTCTTTTTGTTGAGACATCGTGTGATTTTCGTCACTTACCGGCCACTTGAATTCAAAAGGCACCCTGATGGGCGCGCTCTCGGAGATGGAGTTGGAGTCGGCGCCGAAGATCTCAGTGAGCGCGGTGCCGTACGTGCACCGGGGTTCCGGGTTGATGACGTCCTGCGAGTGCTTGAGGCACACGCGGAAAAAAATCTGGCAGTCCCGGGACTGGTGACGACAGACGCCGCGGGAGCTGGTGAAGGAGTCGATCTTCAGCTCGAAGATCCCGGAGGAGAGGGTCTGAGGAGGGGGAAGCAGAGAGGAGGGTTTTAATATATTTATCACAGAAATTAAGTATTAGATTTTACGAGACAGAATGATTTAGAAAAGAATGCACAAAGGTAAATAAAAACATGCCAGACACAACATGATCACTGCTGCACACGCTGGAGAACATTTTACATTTTACAACTCCTCATTTATTTCTGCAGGAACTGATGATATCGTTATATTCTGACTCTTTGTGAAGCATAAATTAACAGTAAGCTATTTAGAAATATAAAAAAAATAGGAAAATAGAAGCCAAGTTATTTCGTTTCTGCAAAAAGTTAAAACTTTAACAAGAGTTACGCGCGCTGTGCGTAAAGGCGCACGTCTCCAAACCTCCCCAAAGCAGAGTGGACATTTAGGGTGTAAATGAGCTGCAGAGTGCTGTCTGTGGGACTCACCGTCTGCGTCGAGACAAACAGCAGGAGACACGATAGTAGCAACCGCGCCATGACGGTGAAAGCACCGGAGGTCCGAAGAAAGGTAAATAAGTGTGTAAAATCCAAAACAGGTCCAAGGGGGAAACAAGACGTTGGAGAAATAAAACAAAGTCGAAACTCTCCAGAGATTAATGCAATCAGGTTTACAAGTCAGAGGAGCAGTCAGTGTTGCGTGTTTGTGTTTCGGCGGTCTGTGAAGAGAAAAAGGAAAGACCGAGGGTAAGATCCGCTCTGCTGCTGAACTCTGGACTGTAGCAGATGCGTTACTACCTCAGCTTTATACCCGAAGAGGTGCAGAGGGGGCGGGGTAGGAGTGTGGCAGAGGACGAGGAGGAGGAGGAGGAGAAGGAGAGGGGGGGGGTGGACGCTGCAAAAAGTGTCCACCTGCAGAAGAGCCTCACCCCCCCCCTTGCTCCTGTGACATGGCACGCGCTGGGATTATTTTGAGCAAAAACTTTTTCCTCGAGTCACAGGAGAAGTCAAACGGGTTTCAATTTCCAGTCAGACAGGAGTGACATCACCTCGAGGACAGAAGTGACTGCTCAGATTTTTTCTAATTTGTGTGTGCAGCAGATTCCCGTCAGAGCTGTCAGCGAGACAAAAGTATTTTTGATTTATTGCAAATGTTTTGTTTGTTTATTTCTTTGCAAGGCGCTTTTCGGTTTCTGTTCGCAGCGACCTGCATAAACATGAACACAGTCTGCACATAAAAGACTTCTGTTACCACGTAGCATTTCATTTAACATTAAATAACAGCAGATAAAAAGTTCTAAAGAAATGTTTCTGTTGCACGTTTTGATCCTCAAGAGGAGAGATTTATGTTTCATCCCTGAATGCGTAAAATGTGTTCACTGTAAATCCAGCAGGAGTGAGAGGTTAGGAGGGGGACATTTCTTGCAGTGTGGAGTGCCAAGGACTCTTCTGTGCAGGGGGAGGTGGGTGGGGGGGGAAGAGGGGGTGTAATAGGGGCGCCCCCGCTTTGATTCGCTTTCACCACCGAGGGGGCAATTACAGCGGGGCAATAGAACAAACTGTCAGGCGACAGCAGCAGTGCGAGCGACCAAACGCTCCTTTTACTGCCGTTCACACACACTAACACACACTCTAACACACACACTCATCAACACTGACTACTGTAGGGGGGGGGGGGGGCACCCGAGTTTATAAGGCTACTCATGAAGTGAACACGGGGTTATTAACTGTCACGACTCAGAAGAACACAAACAGAACATGAATGGAGGATGCTGCCCTGTGTTTATCTTTAAAGGTCAATCAGGGATTTTTAAACCTAGTTGCCCTAAGTTTGGGCTCCAAATGACAAACAGCCTAATGTTGATGTGTCATTCTGAGAATTATGACTTTGATAAAAGTTTTTTTTGTTTGTTGTCCCTGACAGGCTCAGGTGGTTCCTCCACATTTCCACAGAAATGATCTCTGCAGAGATGAGTGTGATGTTTAAATCAGAAAACAAACATGACCGTCTCTCTTTAAAGATCTGTTCTTACTCTATAGGATGTCGATGTTTTTAGCTCGACTGCTTGATCTCCCAGATTTGACTCATAGATGGTTTTATTTTAATGCAAAGTGTTTTGTACTTTGTCTCTCTTTGTGTCTCCGTCTGTGACTTTGTGTTTTTGCTGCTGCTCTGTCTCAGCCAGGTCAAGAGGTTTTTAATCTCAATGGGACCAAAATGGTTAAAAAAAATAAACATGTACCTTTCAGAAGACAGGAGTCGCTGCTCTACTGTTGACTTGATCAGGCAATTCATCGAGTTTCAAGTTTTTCTTTTAAAAAAGAAAAAGGTTAATTTTTGGGCTTTTTCCAGAGCAGAACTCTGGGTGAGAGAGAGAGAGTGAGAGAGAGAGAGAGAGGGGGGAGAGAGAGAGAGAGAGAGAGAGAGAGGGGGGGAGAGAAAGAGAGAGATGTGGGAAAGAAGCCACAGGGTGGACCCGAACCTGAGTCGTCTGGAGGACTAAAACCTCTGTACCTGGGGGGCACACGCACCAAGCCGCCCGGTGGTGTAGTGGTTCCTGAAGAAGGGGGTATACTCTTCATGAAGTGTCCCGTCCAGCAGAGGACCAGCAGCCTCTGTGACATGGAAGAAAACTCTTTGCATAACGAGCACTAACCAATTAGAGACAGAGCAGGGCGGCTCATCCTTCAGCACACTGCAGAATACTGATGTGAAACAGAGGAGATTTAGGTAGAAGTGTGGAGACTTGAAAAGAAGAGGGTCTACTCTGTATACCTGAACTACACCACTGGAGCAGCCCTATGATCCGTCTGACCAACATCTCCAATATTCTGTAACATTTGAATCATGTTATAGTCTGTGTCGTCTGTTTGAAGAGAGCGATGTTCCAGCTGTGACTCTGGAAGAAAATGTTCTGTCTCTCTTTATATATATATATGTGTATATATATGTATGCATGTACCAAGTCATGTGTGCTCAAGTGGGGGGTTTGAAGGCTCTCTCTCTCTCTCACACACACACACACACACACACACACACACACACACACACACACACACACACACACACACAATTAGGGGAGAGGTTTGTTAATGCCTCAACGGGAATACATAATCATTTTAAAGATAGAGAGACAGAGAGGAGGACTTTAATCTGGAGACTTCAGATACATTTTTAAGGACGCCTGTGTGTGTGTGTGTGTGTGTGTGTGTGTGTGTGTGTGTGTGTGTGTGTGTGTGTTGGGGGGTCCCAGCTGTATGATAATAGCCCCCCTTCAGGCTGTGTAGCCTCTCTCTCTCTCTCTCTGTCATTAACATGAAGCTCATTTCATTGAAAAAAGATAATTATCAAACGCTCTGTTCAGTGTGACTGCAGTGATAAAGTTACTGGGGGGGGGCAGGAGGAGGGGGGGGGCAGGAGGGGGGGGGGGCTCACACTCCTTCACCTTTAGTCAACACAGAGGGAAATTTACTCGACTACAGATTATACTTACACCTTTCATTGAAGTTTTTCTGCGTAGATCTCAGATTTCCGTTCCTTCATTTGTTACTCCTGAAGTGTTCACAAATGATGACGTCACCCTCCATTACTCTCATATTTGTAGTTTTTAGCATTGTTCCATTTAAAGCGTGCCTCAACAGGTGAGACATGGGGGAGAGGTAAGCCAGGTGGTGTGTGTGTGTGTGTGTGTGTGTGTGGGTGCGGGGGGGGGGGGGGGGGGAGTACCTCGCTGACGAACTGTTGCTTTTTATTCCGACGCTCGCGACCCACCTCGCCCTCTATTGTCATTCTAATGAGGGCAGCGCGTGCCTCCGCTGGTCCTGACTTTAACCCCCCCCACCCCCCCCCCACCGGCACGAGGCACGCTTCTAACACACATACAACAAGCCTCCTATTGTCACCGTGTTTATACTCCTCGTGTGTGTGTGTGTGTGTGTGTGTGTGTCTCCTCTGAAGGCTCGAGACAAAAGCAGCTCATAGACGAATAATATGATATAAGCCAGCACGCGCGCTATAAACAATGAATGAAGGTTTATCTTCATGAACCACAAACACAACAACAACAACAACAACAACAGGCCACGTGTTTGCATCATATGGAGAGGAGAGAGTGAAACACACATACACACACGCGCCCGCGCACGCACACACACACACACACACACACACACACACACACACACACACACACACACACACACACACACACACACACACACACACACACATTAAGATAACATCATAACAACAATTTTAAATAAACAAAATAATAAAATCAGGAATTGAAAAAGTCAGAGCTGTAAGATTAAAGTCTGACTTTGAAGAATAATTTGAGAATAATCACTAAAAATAAAAGTTAGATTAAAGTTGGTCTTCAATCCATCTCAAGATGACGTCATGTTTGTTAAAGCCTGCACAGATTGGACCTCATTTACACACATGGCTTGATGACGTGAATACAGGAGATCATCCAGGCAGGCATAAGAAATCAATTATGAGAAGTCTTTATGCACTATGAGGAAACAAAGTTGATCATGAAACTGAAGTTCATTGTCGATGTTTGGACTTCTCCTCCTCTCCATTAGGACTTCTTCTCCTCTCCATCAGGACTTCTTCTCCTCTCCATTAGGACTTCTTCTCCTCTCCATTAGGACTTCTTCTCCTCTCCATTAGGACTTCTTCTCCTCTCCATCAGGACTTCTTCTCCTCTCCATCAGGACTTCTTCTCCTCTCCATTAGGACTTCTTCTCCTCTCCATTAGGACTTCTTCTCCTCTCCATCAGGACTTCTTCTCCTCTCCATCAGGACTTCTTCTCCTCTCCATTAGGACTTCTTCTCCTCTCCATTAGGACTTCTTCTCCTCTCCATCAGGACTTCTTCTCCTCTCCATCAGGACTTCTTCTCCTCTCCATCAGGACTTCTTCTCCTCTCCATCAGGACTTCTTCTCCTCTCCATCAGGACTTCTTCTCCTCTCCATTAGGACTTCTTCTCCTCTCCATCAGGACTTCTTCTCCTCTCCATCAGGACTTCTTCTCCTCTCCATTAGGACTTCTTCTCCTCTCCATCAGGACTTCTTCTCCTCTCCATTAGGACTTCTTCTCCTCTCCATCAGGACTTCTTCTCCTCTCCATCAGGACTTCTTCTCCTCTCCATTAGGACTTCTTCTCCTCTCCATTAGGACTTCTTCTCCTCTCCATCAGGACTTCTTCTCCTCTCCATTAGGACTTCTTCTCATCAGCTCGACTTTATTCTGAAAATGCATGTTTGGGGGAAATCATTATCTACTGCTCATGTCTGCCCTTAATCCTCTTCAGTAGTAAATCATTTGATATCAGAGTGCTGAAAAAGTGCACACATGTTGTTGTGTGTTTAATCAGTTTATTTTAGAGACTTCAGATCCTCCATGTTTGTAGTTTTTCAGAACATCTGTGTGTCTCTGTTTTCTGTTTCTCACTGATTCATATTAATGATGATCATTAATGCGACGCACGCGCCCGTCCATCACACAGACACAGATTAAAAAGAAGAATCTATACCTGCTCAGCACGTGCAGCGTCCGCTCCCTGGAGAGGGGGGGGGGGGGGGGCGCGTGCACATCACCACGAGCTCCCCAGGAAGCAGCATCTCCCATCAGCCAACAATATGCACATATTCGATCGCGCGCCATCTGCTTATTGATCCACAGCCCCCCCCCTCACCCCCCCTCAGGTCGTCACAAAGGGGGCTGTCACTACGGTCAGTCACGCGCACGTCAGCGTCAAACCGCGTGCCCTCTGCTGGTTTAAAGACTTTAATTTCACGTTATTAGAATAAAGTTATTTTTGTATTGCAAACTCCTCCCACTCCAACTTCTTTTTATTACTGTTAATATTTTATTTTAAACTTTCTATGACGATTCAAACAATTCGTTTGATCGTAGTTTTTATTTAAGGTTTTTCACGTTACTTTCTGGTCTCCCCCCCCTCCCCCCCCCCCCCCCTCATCCATCAGCACCTTTTGTCCCCCAACACGTGCCCAAATGGTCTGAAAAGAGGCGGCACGAGCTTTTGTTAAGGTGAGACAATTCACGGCGTGTGCCGCGTGCCCGTAAGGAGGAGGGACGTGGGGGGGGGGGGGGGGGTCGTTTGGGAAGGGGGTGTTAAAGGAGAGAGAGAGGGAGAGAACGACCCGTGGGAAAGTCTCCTGAGGTGTGAACGGAGGGAGCGTGAAGACTGACACCTGAGCAGACATGCGCAGAACGATGAGAAGCAAACGGGTCTTAAGAAAAGTGAAGGGGGGGTCCAGACTGTCATGATACAGAAACTTTAAAAACTATGAAAAAACAGATCTTGTTTGCCTGGCTGTCAATAATAGGTGGTCTAAGCCCCGCCCCTTCTCTTGTGGAGAGCTAAAAGGTGATTGGCTGCGCAGGAGTAACAGTTTAAATCATCCAAAAATAAACATTTAGTGCACTTCACAAAGCTGTGGTCTACATTCACACAGGGCTGATGATGGTTTCAAAATAAAATACATATATATCTTATATAAATATATATTTTAAAGTCATTTAAAAGTTATAAATGAGTCCTAGATTATATTCCATCAACATTTAACCACTTTTTGTTTTAGCATGAAACAAGTTTAACGGTTGGAAACAAATGCATGGCGTCCTTTCTGCCTTCATAAGTAAAACTGAGATGATGTCATCAGTGTACGGGAGGTTTAACTTTAGAAATAGCTTCACCCTGAAGGTGCTACTTTTCAGTCCCTGCAGTCTGTTGCTCTGGCTAGCCTGCTGTTAGCATCTGCCAGCTAACAATCCTGAGCTGCTGGACGGCAAATGGTGGGACTCGTAAAAAACCTCCAAACAGATTCAGGGGTTCCCAGGTTCACACCTCCAGGACTCCAAGAACACGGAAGGGCAGCTGGGATGGGAACGTTGAATGAAACCAGTATGTTTGTGTAATTTAGACTGCGTGCAGAAGTTTAGATGCAATTTTAGTTAAAAACAAACAAGAAATAACCTAGCATTGAACTCCTGGGACTTCCTTTTATATCGCCGTGGCAACCAAACAGGTATCATATAGTTTGATTTGCACAAGTATCCTGTCTTAGTTTGAGATTCTCGTACTGTCACTACCTCTTTTTTTAAAAGGTTTATTTTGGATATAAGGTTTATGTTTGTTAGAGACAGGACAGACAGAGTCCTGTGAAGGAGCCACAGGTTGGATTCAAACCCAGGACGCCCGCTTTAAGGACGACAGCTTCTGTACATGGGGCACATGCACTAACCACTAGGCTCCGCCCCTGTAATGTCACTACTTTAAATAGAACTTTTAACATCCTAGAATGTAGTAATATATAAACAATATGAATAATAAGATCTCAGGTAAATTAACTTATATGTGATTATCCACAACAGTTACATATTTAAATATTTTTCTGTATCTTTCTCTTCTTTTTCATCGTGAAAGGTTCATTTGCATTTATTCTATTTATCTATTTTAATTTATCTTCTTTTTTATTTTTTTTCTCCCTTTTTATTATTATTATTATTTTTTGCTTTGTTTTGTATGTATTAAATAGTACTATCAATCCCTGTACAGTTACTACCTTACATATAGACTTTGTATTGGCAGCATGAGTGTGGGGGGGGAGAAAAAGTAGGAGATAAAAATAGGAAATGATGGGGCGCGCTGGTTGCGCAATATTTAGGGCGCGCGTCCCATGTATTGAGACTCTCATCTCGAGCGGTAGGCCCGGGTTCGCTTCCACCCGTGGCCCCTTTCCACATGTCATTCCCCGCTCTCTCTGGTTTCTGACTCTATCCACTGTCCTCTCTCTCTCTCTGGTTTCAGACTCTATCCACTGTCCTCTCTCTCTCTCTGGTTTCAGACTCTATCCACTGTCCTCTCTCTCTCTCTCTGGTTTCTGACTCTATCCACTGTCCTCTCTCTCTCTCTCTCTCTCTGGTTTCTGACTCTATCCACTGTCCTCTCTCTCTCTGGTTTCTGACTCTATCCACTGTCCTCTCTCTCTCTCTGGTTTCTGACTCTATCCACTGTCCTCTCTCTCTCTGGTTTCAGACTCTATCCACTGTCCTCTCTCTCTGGTTTCAGACTCTATCCACTGTCCTCTCTCTCTCTCTGGTTTCAGACTCTATCCACTGTCCTCTCTCTCTGGTTTCAGACTCTATCCACTGTCCTCTCTCTCTCTGGTTTCTGACTCTATCCACTGTCCTCTCTCTCTCTCTCTGGTTTCAGACTCTATCCACTGTCCTCTCTCTCTCTGGTTTCAGACTCTATCCACTGTCCTCTCTCTCTGGTTTCAGACTCTATCCACTGTCCTCTCTCTCTCTCTGGTTTCTGACTCTATCCACTGTCCTCTCTCTCTCTGGTTTCAGACTCTATCCACTGTCCTCTCTCTCTGGTTTCAGACTCTATCCACTGTCCTCTCTCTCTCTCTGGTTTCAGACTCTATCCACTGTCCTCTCTCTCTGGTTTCAGACTCTATCCACTGTCCTCTCTCTCTCTGGTTTCTGACTCTATCCACTGTCCTCTCTCTCTCTCTCTGGTTTCAGACTCTATCCACTGTCCTCTCTCTCTCTGGTTTCTGACTCTATCCACTGTCCTCTCTCTCTCTGGTTTCTGACTCTATCCACTGTCCTCTCTCTCTCTCTGGTTTCTGACTCTATCCACTGTCCTCTCTCTCTCTGGTTTCTGACTCTATCCACTGTCCTCCCTCTGCATTAAAGGCACAAAAAGCACAAAATAAATCTTAAAAAAAAAAAATAGGAAATGCTTGTCAAATGTTTTTTTTTTTTGTATCTTATTTTCTTTCTTTTTTCTTAAATTAAAAAAAATGCATTAAAAAATAGAACTTTGTGTTTTCCTTAATGTATGTTGGAAGGTGTGAGCCCCCCGTCCCTTGTCTCCTCGCTTCTTCTCTCACTTAAGATGACGTCATTAACAGAGTCATGCACATGCCCACACAGGTCGGATACATTAAGATTGAGCAGCTTCCTGATAGGCTGGTAACTATTCTTACATTAAATATCACCGTGATATAAACTGTTAGTTAATTACAGTATTTTACTGTGAGTCTGTTTTTGTGGTTTCTATAACTATTTGTTTGTAAAGCGCCGATTCATAACTGAAGTTATCTGCAGACCCTTAACATAAGAGTTACAGCGGAGAGGAAAATGTCCTTTAAAGGTCACATATTTAAAATCCTCTTCTCCATGTTCCTCTAACTCTAACATGTGTCTCTAGTCCGTCTACAAACCCCCCAATGAGAAAAGTCCATCCTCTCCGTCTTCTGCCTGCTCCACTTTTCAGAAAATGTGTGCTCAAACAGGCCGTTTGGAGATTTTCCCTTCATGACATCACAAAGGGCAGTAGCCCCTCCACCAGGTGGGTGACACTCCCACAGCTAGGTGTTTGTTCTGCCCTCTGAGTCTGCCTTCTCACCATAAACAATAGAACATGGAGCGAGAAAGCACAGAGTACACCCAAGCCCTTCCAGAGAGGGGGCGTGGTCAGACACAGCTCATTTACATATTTAAAGGTACAGACACAGAAACAGCCTGTTCTGAGCAGGGCTGAAATAGAGGGGTTTATAGGCATGATCAAATACAGGATCAGAGTGGATTTAGAACAAGAAACTTCACACACATGTTTTGAGGAGCTCTGAGACTTATTTAAACTGAAGAAGAGGAGGAGAATATTTCACCTTTAATGTTTTTTGATATACTGTATGTAAGATTGTGCTTGTGATGAAGCAGCGTCTCAAATAACATTTTCATGATTGTTTAAAAAGTTGATCTCATCTCATCGTCACACATCAACCTTTGACTGTTTCCATCGAGGTGTCTTTGCTGGAGGATGGGGAGTCAGTCTGTGGTCTGCTACTTCAAACATCTAACCTGTGAAAACAGGATTTTTAAAGACCCTGAAACTTAAACAAACAGCAGTGTTAAACTCTTAATCCTGCAGCTCAGATGTGTGTCTCTAAAAGCCTCTTAAAGCTCCTGAAGCACAGCTGGGGCCCCTCCCTGAGCTGCTCCCTCTCTGAGGGTAAATAACAGCAGAAGAAGAAGAGCGAGGAGACTTGAATGTGTTTGTTCTTCAGCTCAGGAGGAAAACACACATGTTAATGAATCAGCATATATTCAGAGAGCACGCTCTTCTTTGTTTAGCCTCCAGGCTTCACTTTATGACTAGGAGGAGGGTTTTTATGACGTGTAATATATTTTTAATAAAGACTCTGGCAGAGCTCGCACGCACTGATTGAAAGAGTGTTCCCTGTTTGCACACTTTAATCTGCTCAGGATGCCCTGACGGGAGTTTTCTAAGTTTCATTTTCCCCTCGTTAACACCAGAGAGGCGTCTCAGTGGTTCACTTCAGGGAAAGAAACCCAAATAGAGCTCAAGCCAGGAAATAAAAAATGCTGCTATTTTGCAGCATTTCTGTGGACGTTCAATAATTTGTTTGTTGATATTTTTGGGCCTTTGTCCTTTATTAAATAGGACGGCTGAGGAGAGACAGGAAACATGGGATGGGAGAGAGGGGGGGGGGGGGGGGGGGGGGGGGGGGGGCCGAGGCCGGGCTCAAACCTGCGGTCCACAGCATCTGTTTATGGGACGCACAACATAACCGCTAGGCTATCCAGTGAACAATATGTGAATCACTTTTGATGGAAAATATCAATTACTTAGTTTGTACAGGGTCCTTGCACTCATGCCTACATGTCCCAGCATGCATTGCACATGAGAACATTCAACTCAATACAGCTTCATATCCAGTAAATCTACACACAGAATGTTTCCTTGTTAATGATTTACATAAACTCTTTGTTCTCCGTGCTGCGTCGTCTCTCTGATAGTTAAAACATCAGCAGGAGGAGGACGGGAGGCTGAACCGGTCTGGAGTTCTTCCAGGACTTCCTCAAACGAGGGTGCTGCTACCAGAAGAGATTACACAGCCGAGTCCTCGACACTCAGAAGAATCAGTGTGTCATACGATATACTTCATGGAAAGATCACGGTGTTGAAAATCAGATGAAATGTTCTTTAAGGGTCAATGAAGTTAAGGAGACTTGATTAATAAGTCAACACTTCCCTGAAGGACGGAAAATGATTACCGACAATCTGGACTACCGAGGTTATTCTGACACTTGAAGCTTAACATGAATTAAACTGTTAATCTAAATTAAAGACTTGACTCCGTAAAGGTGCTTTCACACCTGCACGGTTCCTAATTTTATTTTTATTGTTTAAGCAGGTTTGTATCCAAACAGGAAGTAAAGTACCCAACCTGAAGGCAGTACAAACATTCAAAATAAAACTATTTTTTTAAATGTAAAAATAATGGAATCTCAAACTTGATAAAAAATGTGATTGATTGTGATTAAGTATTGAAATTCACAGATTAATGGCGATTTAAAAAATACTTGTTTGACCGCTCTGGATGTAAGTCAACCAATCAAAATATGGCACAATTTAAAGGCACAGTTTATAATTTCCACCACCAGGGGGCTCTCAATCAAAACATTAACTAAAGATGACGTCGAGGCTGGTGGGGAATCATGGGAGTGATTCTCCCAGCTACTTTCTCCATTATGAAAATTAACTCTGAGTTGACCGTAGTCATGGCGACCAGGTGAAACCGACTTGAGGAAGAGAATATGTTTACAGACGAGCTGATGTATCCGAGTATAACTTACCTGATGTTTTTATCACAGCAGCTCAAACAGCAACAGAACGGCAGCTTTCAGCAGCAGCTCACGCTTCATTATGCAGCGGTCTATGACGTAACATCCGGTGTTTCCACGGCAACGATAAACATGTTGTTTATCGGTGGACACGACCAAAGACA
Source organism: Labrus bergylta (assembly GCF_963930695.1). Lineage (NCBI taxonomy): Eukaryota > Metazoa > Chordata > Actinopteri > Labriformes > Labridae > Labrus > Labrus bergylta. Next base: position 29,352,708 of record NC_089205.1, read on the forward strand.
CGACCCGTAAAAAAAAAGAAACACTTTCTCTGGCTTTGAGAACTGTTGGAAATATTTGAGGTAATGGAAGTATTCAACATAAAATAATAAAACAGGTTTAGTCCATTTTTTATTGATTTAGATATTTTAGTGTAAAAATCTACATTAAAACTTTAAAATTGGGAAAATGAAGAAATGATTTGTAAGATTCATGAAGCAGAATTTCACTTTTCCTTTTACCCATCAGCTGTTTAAGGCTCTGTGTTTTTTTTTTATTTCATGGCGTGAGTTGCTCTGCAGCGTCGTCGAGCTTTACGACGGGCTGCGTCAGAGAAAACCCTCCGGCTGCTGCTGGAGTGAGAGTCATCGTTTCCCACAATGCCTTGCTTCTAAAGATGAGGAGAGGGGGGAAAAATAGATTGAGAGGTGATAATTGTTCCTTTTCTTCTTCTGGTCGGGCTTTAAAGCCGGGCGCTGTTTGTGAGGCGGAGGACTCCAGCTGAGCGGGGGGAAGGAAAACAGATTTACAGGTTCAGAGCACGGCGGGGCCTCCGCTTGAAACCCCAAAGAAGTGAAAGATTCCTGATGTTTGGTCAGGTTTCAACTTTTGTTTTTCACACGCTGTGGTTCAACATATAGAGGAGGACATGTTTCCCTCACAGCCTGGAGGCCGCAGAAGTAAACAAATCTACACATTCTTATTCTGTGTTTCCTGACAGACACCCCGAGACAAAGAAGAGGGTTAAGTTTCCAGATTTGAAAGTTTCCCGTTGAACATTATCTCACAGATGTTTTGAGTGAAAGAGGATTAAAATCTGGTTGTGTTTGGGGGAACGAGGAGAAGTGGGTTTAACGGTAAAAACCAGAGAGAATTTCACAGGTCGTAAAAAAAAAACACAGAGAGGAAGGCAGAAAGCAAAAGAGCCGCCATGGCAGGAAATCACAAGATGGATTTTCCTGTTGATGAAAAACCAAATAGAAGAAACTCCATTTGTTCAAACAAATGAAATCCACACGACAGCTTGTTGGTTTGGTTTCCTTTATTGAAGAAGTTGACGGTGAATTCACATCAACATGATTCATCAACACGCAACACACGAAGAAGAACGGCAGCTGAGCCTCCAATCGACACTTTCACCGTTCACTCGCTCTTTGGATGACTTTTGGTTTTTTGTTGCTCAGAATGTGGAGAGAAAAGGACGAAGAGTTCAGAGAGTCTGAGCTGGATTAGCTCCAAACGAGGTGATGTCATCCTGTTCTCCTAGCTAGACTGAGACCTGGTCCTGATCCGAGCTAACAGGTCTTCAAACTGGGACCTGGTCCTGATCCGAGCTAACAGGTCTTCAGACTGGGACCTGGTCCTGATCCTAGCTAACAGGTCATCAGACTGAGACCTGGTACTGATCCTAGCTAACAGGTCTTCAAACTGGGACCTGGTCCTGATCCTAGCTAACAGGTCTTCAAACTGGGACCTGGTCCTGATCCGAGCTAACAGGTCTTCAAACTGGGACCTGGTCCTGATCCGAGCTAACAGGTCTTCAAACTGGGACCTGGTCCTGATCCTAGCTAACAGGTCTTCAAACTGGGACCTGGTCCTGATCCTAGCTAACAGGTCTTCAGACTGGGACCTGGTACTGATCCTAGCTAACAGGTCTTCAGACTGGGACCTGGTCCTGATCCTAGCTAACAGGTCATCAAATGCCAATATGAGTTTTTTCCAGGGTTAAAACTCGATTTGTTTTTGGTTGTACCAGCTTTAGGGGTCCAGCTTTAGGGGTCCAGCTTTAGGGGTCCAGCTTTAATCGTCCTTCCCTCTCTGCATGAGCGACGCAGCTGCCGTTCAAGTCTTCAGGCCTCGCCGTACAGCGGCCTACCGCCACCGCCGGCGCTCTGACATTAAATAAACTCCGAAGAAAACTATGAATCCTTTTCTTTTTTTTATTTCTTATAAACAATATTCATGACTTTAACAGGGTCTGCAGCAGCCCACCAGCACAGTCTGAGACACACAGACGAGTAGAAAAGAAGACAGACGTTCGCGAGATGCGTCTGATCTCAGGTCAGATCCTGCAGGGCGGCGGGCAGATCAGCGCCGGAGTGGCGATAGCAGCGCTGATCTCAGTTCAGCCTCCAACCGCCAACAACAAGAGTCTGTCCTGTCCTGGATCCTCTCTCTCCTGTGTTCTGTTTTTTTAAACCAATCAGCAGCTTCAAAGCATCAGGTGACACCAAAATGACCCGGGGAGGGGGCTGCCGAAGCCCCGCCTCCAAAACACCAGGAAGTGGCTGTCTTATTGGTGCAAGAGGCCGGTCAATGTCCGAGCACAGCAGGGCCCGCTGTCCCCTCACCTGGATGCAGATGGCGAGCCGGGCTGCGATTGGTGGAATTTGTGAGGGGGGCGGGGCTCACTGCTGTTTGCGCCAGAACCGCGAGGCGATGGAGCCGAGGGAGAGTCCCTGTTTCTTCTGCTGCGAGAGCTCGGCCAGACGCTGCTCCTCCTCCTGACACAGAAAAAAACACATCAACCTCATCAAATCAGGAAATCAGCTCAAACACAAAAACCCAGGGTGCGTTCCATTTCTCCACCCACCAGTGCCAGCTGAGCCTGTCTGCGTTTAAAGGCCTCGATGGGGTCCTCCTCCAGAGCGTAGTTCTCCAACACTGACCGCACGTCGTCCACCCCGCTGAGAGCGATGGCTGCAGAGAGGACAAGCAGCCGTCACAATCAACCTCAAACAACCTGACTGAAGAACGACTGAGAGAAGAACGAGAGCCTTGAAAGTCGTGTTTGGTGCACTTACTCTTGAGGAAGTTGGCGAGGTCGTAGAGCGTGCGGTCCTCTGAGTTGCCGTCCCATTTCTTCAGAGCCATGCCGTTAAAGGGCTGCAGCCGGAACGCCTCGTGCTTACAGTCCACCACGATCACCTTGCTGGTGTCCCGGTTCAGACACGACACGTCCTGAAGATGAACATGTTGTTTTTATTAACCACCTATAAGATTAGAAATCGTGTGTTTACACTCCTCCCCCCTCCCTCCCTCCTCCCTCCCTCCTCCTCCTCCCCCCCTCCTCCCTCCCTCCTCCCCAACTCCTCCCCAACTCCTCCCCCCCTCCTCCTCACACACTGAGAGACCCTGTTTTAACCCTTTTTAATCTTAATCAAAT
>NC_089205.1:29356050-29361050 GCF_963930695.1 Labrus bergylta
AGAGAGACAGAGAGAGACAGAGAGAGAGAGAGAGAGACAGAGAGAGAGAGAGAGACACAGAGAGAGAGAGAGAGACAGAGAGAGACAGAGAGAGAGAGAGAGACACAGAGAGAGAGAGAGAGAGAGAGAGACACAGAGAGAGAGACAGAGAGAGAAGAGAGAGACACAGAGAGAGAGAGAGACAGAGAGACAGAGAGACAGAGAGAGAGAGAGAGAGACAGAGAGACAGAGAGAGAGAGAGACAGAGAGAGAGAGAGAGAGAGAGAGAGAGAGAGACAGAGAGAGACAGAGAGAGAGAGAGAGGTCCAATTCAAACCCGAGGTTGTCAAAACTAGCGCATTGTCAAAAAGTTGTTTGTCATCTATTACCGCTGTTGGACAGGAAGTGATGATTCTTTCAACCAATCATCAGACAGCAGGGTGGTCTCGCTCCACTCTTTAGGCGGGATTGGTACGCTTGGCAACCCAACAGAACGGTAGCTAAAAAATAAGGACGGCATGGATTTCATAATTTTGGTTTTCCATCCAAATTCTCTTTTTTTTTTCCTTTATTGGAGAGGACGGCTGAAGAGAGACAGGAAGTTTTGGGAGGAGAGAGTGGGGGGGGGGGCATGCAGCAAAGGCAGAGGTCGGATTTGAACCCACGGTCGCTGCTAGGCTACTGGCGCTCCCTACATTCCCAACTTTTGTACCAAACAGAACAGAACCGCTTGGTGTACTCTAACGCTCAGCCTCATCATTCTTATTACGACCTCATTAAGAATGAGTTCTGCTTGTTTTTTAACCCACTGATGTAAACACCAACATGCATGTGATGATGCACTAACCCTGACAGACTGAGCTCCACAGCTGATTCTCCATGAAGAGGTAAATATTTATAAATCAACGGGTGAGCGTGAGCTCACATGGCGTCTTCAGTCTGATGCTTCTGCAGACTTTAAATCTTTTTTTTTAATCTCTAATCTTTGGATTATCGAGGGCAGAAAAAGAACATCCATGGAAATAATAAAACAACATTTTGTAATTTGAACTTTCTCTGGACATATGGAGCATTAATAAACTCTCGCTCGGCATATGGAGCATTCAGAACTCTCTCTTAGCATCTGTTGCGTTCAGGGTCCGTCTTGGCGTTATGGAGATGAGACCAGAAGTGTGTCTTCTTTTCTGGGAAGTAGGTTAACCAGCTCCTTAAAACCCTCCAGACTGCCCGTCAATACAACACAGCGATGACAGTTGGAGGGAGACAGAAGGAAGAAGGAGGGAGGAGGGGTGAAGAGGGAGGAGGGAGGAAACGAGAGAGGGAGAAGGAAAGGAAAGAAGGAGGAGGGTGAAAGGGAGGTGAGATAAGAGGAAGAGGGGAGAGAGGGAAGGAGGCAGAAGGTTAATGAGGCCTGAGAGGGAGACAGAGGGAGGAGGGGGGGGGGAGGGAGGAGGGAGGAGGTCTATTGTGGTGGTGAGGAGGAGGAGGAGAAATCAATGGCAGCAGCAGAAGGCAGCTCCAGAGCAGACACGGGGGGTAACGCTGCTCCGCTGAGCCACAGCCTGTTTGTGTCACTGAGTGTACAGGTGTTTGTCACGTTACTGTGCAGCTCCTCTTCTTCTACTCTTTTAACAAAAACACGATCCTTCAGCCACAAGAAGAATCAAACAAGTCCAGAAGTTATGATGACAAACAGCTCAGTTTAACTCTAGAAAGAAGAGCTGAGGTTATTCTGTTTATCATGAAGACTGAGGACTAAAGATGTTTTCACATCTGCACTCTCTTAAAAATGTATCTTCCTTACATGCACTGTGTGAGGACTTACACACACTAACATGTTGTTTTCTCATAGTCCACTGCACAGCTCCTACATCACACCTTTTGTGTTTTTTATATTATACATTTTTAAATTCTATTTTATATTTTGTAATATCTTCTTATTCTGTATTATTTAAGTTGTTGTTAGTTCTGTTTTATTTCTTGTTAATTGTTTAGCACCAACACACCAAGTCAAACTCACTGTATGTGTAAATGTACTTGGTAATAAACCCAGATTCTGATTCTGATTAAAGTTGTGCAGTGACACATAATAACAATACATAGAAGATTGTGTGAGTGTTTGAGTTTTTCATGAAAAGGGTTTAAGACGGGTTCTATCAGGTTAAGTGTGAGCACGTACCGGTTCATCATCAGGAGCTCAGTTACACTGGAGGGTTTGATGTTTGACCACAGTCACAAACAGACGACGTACCTTCACATGATGCCCGTCCATGTAGTGCGTGGCGTCCTGAAGAGTCGATACATGACGAAACCCTGAGGGTCGATGCTGTCGATCAGAGGATACGCCGTCTGGAAAACAACAACAAACACATTCAGCGTCTTCAACTGTCGACCAGTTTAAACACCTTTAAGATATGAAGTTAAATCACCAATCATCATTAACTTCACAGGAAGTTATCCTCAGAACGCCAACGTCACAGCTCACTGAAGATGTTCAGATGTCAGACTGTTGTGAATGTTGAAATAACCGCCTGGTCGCTGCATGAGCGTGCGCGCCCAGAAGCTCGACAGCGGTCAGATAAGTCAGATATATGTGGTATCAAAGCTTAAAAAAACTTTATAAAGTCAACAACAAACACACTTAAAGTCCTTGTTCCAACCGTCAAAACGGAGTGTTTTATTCTGAAAATAAACAGGATGTTTAAATTTGTTTAGGTGTCTGACTTCCTGTCGCCCTCAATCTTTTCTGTGGTAAATCAATGCGTGGAACTGCAGAGAGGTCCAGACAGCGGAGCCGAGCCAGTGGAAACACGCGCACACACACACACAGACACACACACAGACACACACACGCACGCACACACACACACACACACACACACTCACACACTCACACACACACACTAAGTAAAGTAAAAAGCTTTCAGCTCCTCTGGAGGAGCCGAGGCAGACTGAACAAGCATCTGGTGGAATTCAGGAGAAATGCACCAAACAAAGAGGTAACTTGCTTTAAACTGAAGGAGACCATCAGACTGTCTCAACTGGAGTCTGTTTTGTGTTCTTCAGACGACCGTAAACGAGTCGAAACACTTCACACACAAACAGAGCCAACGACTCAGTTAGCATCTCAAAGAAGAGAGAGCAGGAGCCGGCGGGCGAGCGACGACATGTAAACAGTTACCTCACTGTGTACTCTGACTCTACAGGACCGGAGTCGCTCTGACCTCGACGCACCATCTCTCTTCTTTTTTTTTCCTCAACTGTAACTACTATAGGTTCTTGTTTAAATGTCACATATATTTTTATCTCTGCACGGGTTATGTACATTTCTTGTATAAGTCTATTTTTAATTGCACAGTTTAAGTTTGATTCATCTAGAAGTATTCTTTAAATCTTGTTTTTCAGGTTAATATATATGTATGGGGGGGGGGGGGGGGTTGTTTTTGTGGTTTAATTCTTAACAAATGTTTCATGTCATGTCTTTGTAACCTGCTACTGGATGCTTTGAATCTCCCTCTGGATCAATAAAGTATCTATCTATCTATCTATTTATCTAAAGGAGTGAAATCCAGCTTCTCTTACTGTCGCCAAGAAGACTCAACACGACCAAATATTCGTTTAATAATATGAACCGAACATTAACCTTCTATCTCTTCATGGCGCCCTGCAGAAAGCGAGCATGATGTGCCCCCCTCCCATGACTTACAAAATCAAACTTTTTAACGACTTGATCTGCAGTTTTCTTCTTTATAGACGTGGTTAAAAGAAAAGACAGGGTGAGATCGGACTGAAGCTTCAAACTGAACAGACTCTGCAGCAGCTGGTTACAGGTGCCGCTCTCCACGTGCGTCCTGAGGCCGCTCTCTGCTGCCAACACTCAACGACAGTGAAGCAACAACAACAAAAAATACAGATGTGATCACATCATAGAACCTTCAGAGAGCTTATTTAATGAAAACACAACTTAACTGACTGTGTGTGTGTGTGTGTGTGTGTGTGTGTGTGTGTGTCTCTCACCATGCCGGTCTCTGCCGTGAAGATGACGATCTCGTAGAGCGGGGCGAGCTGCTGGAACAGATAATCGATGCCCGGACGTTTCTTAAACCTCCAGCCTGTCGACAGCTGCAAACACAAAAGTCCAAACTCTTAGTTCTGACTGAGCAATCTGATTGGACCAGAGGAAGTAATGATAACTGAGAACATCATCACTGGGACTTTTCACCACATGTATCCCTCCGCCTCAGCCAGGAGCATCGACTGCTTTTAATGATCGTTAACAGCTGGTCACTCGTTCAGCTCTCCTCAAGATTTATATAGTAAACAATAAAGCACAGTTTGCTTTAAATGCACGACTTTGAGCTAATGAGGTAGCCTCGTGGTTAGTGCACACACCCCATGAACGGAGGTTGTAGTCCTCCAAGCGGGCAGCCAGGTTCAATTCCGACCTGTGGCTCCTCTCTCTCTCTGATTTCTGACTCTACCCACTGTCCTGTCTCTCTAAATAAAAGGCATAAAAAGCCCAAACATAACCTTTAAAAAAAAGTAAACATGACGTTATAGTGGCTCACAGTTCTGAGCATGTGTGTGTGTGTGTGTGCGTGCGTGTGTTAAAGTGTGTGTGTTAAAGTGTGTGTTAAAGTGTAACTGCTTTAGGCAAACAGCCGTTGTTTAGTTACGCACAGACGCTCAGAGGTCCTGACCTTTTTCACTCATGTCAGCTCCTGTTAAACACACTCACCATCAACAACATGAGGGAATCTGAAACCTGAGCGTGTGTGTGTGTGTGTGTGTGTGTGTGTGTGTGTGTGTGTGTGTGTGTGTGTGTGTGTGTGTGTGTGTGTGTGTGTGTGTGTGTGGCTGAAGTAAGGGAAGTCAGACTGACTGATGTTAAGAGATTTCTTTTGTTCATGCTCAGGTGTGTAGATAATCTGCAGCTGCGATTACAGCTCGGAAATGTTGGTGACAGTTGAAGCACTTACTGTTTGTCTAGGCGTGTACGTGTGTGTGTGTGTGTGTGTGTG
>NC_089205.1:29366050-29478550 GCF_963930695.1 Labrus bergylta
GTGTTTGGTCAAAGATGAAGGCGAGCAAATAACACACACCAACTCTCAGAGGACGTTGGGCTGAACATAAAAGTTTTTAAGGAACAGCTGATGCAAAGCGGCTCTTCTGTTTTAGAGGGAAAAAGAAAAAGAGGGCTGCTGGCGAGGAGACACACAGAGCTGTTAGTGGGGAACGAATCAGCAATCCCGTTCGGTTTATGAGATACAGTGATCCAAAAATAAGTCGATACACCAGGGAGGGAACGAAGAGAAAAACCAACAGTGAGTCTCCAAACATTTATGATCCAAATGTGACTTCATTATGTAGTAACATAATGAAGCCTCGTGTTAAAGAGATATCTGGGTACAAGTCCAAATGACAAACAGTTTTGGACTTGTTTTATGTTGCAGCTCTAAAGGCTGCAGCATAAAACCAAGTTTTTCAATTATTTGACCAAAATGATGGACAGGATCCCTACAGAGAAAGCTCTTTGTTTAGTGGACAAAATGGGTACTGCAGTCTACACTCAAAACATAGAGAGCTGTCCCCCTCCTCTCTAGAGTGGATGCTCACTCAGGTGACCATGTGGTGGACTCTGAAGCTTCAGTGTTTATCCAGCTCTGCATGGGTCTGTAAACCTTTCTGTGTTCTAACCTCTCTCCATTTTTCAAAAGCATCTCCAATATTGATCCTAGTTTGAGCACGTTTCTGCTCGTGGAGCTTATTAGAAACATGCAGAGGCTTTTTAGGTCGGGTACAATCACTTCTATCTGAACCACTTCTCTTGACCGCTTCCATCGCTGCAACACCTGTTGACCTGATAACTGCTCTCATATCTGACAAACTGAGGGGCGTCCAAAACGGCCGTGTGTGGGGTGTCTTAAAAGCGCCTACCTTCTCTGGTCCAAACAAATCCAGAGCATTCAGGAGCAGAATCTAAAGTTAGAAGGAGGACATACTGGCTGCTGCATTGTTGTCAGAGAAGCCAGCACTTCAACATAGCATGTTTCCTTAATGATCAGAGAGTAAGATACCTTTATCATCTCACTCAGCAGATATCTTACAGAGCAGCAGAGGTTGTCGCTTAGATTAAACTTTAAATGAAGCATGTTGTCAGCCGCATGGAAAAACAATGTGAGCCGGTCATTGTCCAAAATAAGAACTTTTTTTATGGGCATTCTTTGATCGCACGTGTTTTCCCCTCTTGGCTAACATTGCAGCCAGCTGAAGAAATCTGTAAATAATGTCCGTCTGTAATGAACATTTAGACCCGAAAAGATGTTGTACTCCCCCGTGTCAAAAAACACCAGAACTCCCCTTTAATAAAAAGTGTTTGGCCGGACATCATTAGAAACAACAAGCCACTTCTCGGGCGGGCACAGCAGCGTTGTTGGAAGTAGCTTAACGATCCACAAGCTGCTGTTTTGGTATTACAACTTGGAAAGACTTTAGAGGGAAGCATCGAGGAGGAAAACGTTCGACGGTTGGCTCAGAAAGCAACAACAGCCACAGAAACTTTAAAGTGCTTCAGTGGACGGACGGATAAGGAAACAGAACATCAGGAGTGCGGCGGCGGAAAATGCAAACTTGACGAGACACAATCAAGTTTTTGAGTTTTTGATAGCAATCACAGAGGCTGGTTTTAAAAACAAGCAGCAGCAGCTATCTGGGTTGCTAATGAAACAGAAGGTGTGTGTTCTGAGGAATTAAATTAACTACACACACACTGAGGTGATGTGGGTGTATAAGGTCGGCTGTTAAGTAACCTCACCCCTGGGAATCCAGTCAAACACACCCAGTGAAAAGAAAAACCAGAAGCGCTTGTGAAGAATTTCCCCATGATGTCAGCCTCGTCAGTATGTGTCTTCCCTGATATGTGTGTGTGTGTGTGTGTGTGTGTGTGTGTGTGTGAAGGGGCAGATTAAGGCTGGCTTTTATTATGGTAATTGTCGGGGATGGGGGAGGAGGAGAGGTGTTGACGGGGGAGGATGGGGGAGTGGAGTTTGATGTCTCAGCGTGGATGATGGCTGGATGAACAGAGTATGACAGAAAGGGGATGGAGAGGAGGAGGAATATCTGTCAACCTGTCAGCTTCCACTACAGGGCAGGAAGTCAGCAATTAATGCAAACTCACACGCTGCTGTCTAACTCAACTTTTTCAGCCCCTCGTGATATTGAATCTAATCATCGACAGGATGATCCTAAATTGAACCGTGACACCAGGGAAGATGCACGGCCATATTTGTTGATAACTTGCATCACATTGAAGAATCCACCAGACTCCACCCGAGGAAAGGAATAACAAAATGTTTTTTTCCCCAACACGATTAACCTTTAAAGCGCTGAAACACTGTGTCAAATGTTTATATTTCTTGAAGTTGTCCGGAGTGGATTTATGGAGTGATGGACTGAAGTAGAGACGGATGGATCGATGATGAGTGCAGCTTTAGACACATGGATAGAGGGAAGGATAGGGAGGGACGGCTATATGGACGGATTGATGAACAGATGGATGGATGGACCGACCAAGGGGAGTAGAGTTGGATGGACTCATACATCTTCCATAAGTTAAGAGATAGCATATCTACAGTCTGGAAAGTCGAGGGTTTGATCCCCAGCTCCTGCAGCCACACGTCCTATGTGTCCTTGTGCAAACGCGTAACCCAAAATTTCTCCCGCTGCTTCCTCGACTGATGGACTGTTTCCACAGCAGCCTCTACCATCAGTGTGTGAATGTGTAGGTGTGACCTGAGGATGGTTGAACTGATTCATGAACTAGATGGATGGACAGACGACCGATAGGCAGGGATGGACAGATGAACAGATTCATGGCCTGATGGATGGGAGAATCCAGAAACCCCTGCACACTTGGAAACGTTTCAAAGGCAGAAGAAACAAAATTGGTTTACGACCTTTTATTTCTGGAGGACGGTCTCAACTTTGTTCTGGTACCAGTATTAGGAGTCCAGTACGATTTATGGCGTTGAAAGGAACATTAAGTAGAGAATGACTGAGCCATAAAGCTCTGCAGATGTTTCTTTACTGTGATCAATGGAAATGAAGTCGTAAATTCATCGAGCTTGTTTGTTAATGTAATTTTTCCGTTGACAGAGGAATGTTCCAGAGTTGAATTCCACAAAACTGCACAAATTCCAGCTTTTGTCTGTTAAATAATTGGAATTCCTGTTGATCCTGTGTTGCTGTCTTGTGTGTTTCCTCTTAGTAAAGAAGGAGAGGCCACCTCCTCCTTTTTCTTCTCCTCCCCTTTCATCTTCTGCTCCTCTCTAACGGTCTTCCTTTCATAGTCAATGTCGGCTCTTTGTCTGAGAGGCCTCTCTCGGTCGGATCAGGGCCGCTGGTGTTTTCCTCCAAACTGGCCTGGGTGGGCCGATTTGGAGGAAAACAACTTTCCCTCGGCCCTGAAACTGATATTCAAGGGTAATACCGCCAATCAAGCTACATTTATCCTGGCCGAGGGCATCACGCTGCGAGGGAACAGATTTAGGCCCTCTCTCGTTTGAGGCAGTCCAGATAACAGTACCTAAATGTTAAAATGGGAATTCTGTTGTTCTTATTCTTTTTAGATATCTTGAGGTATAAATAACAAAACGACTGACTGAGCCAGCAGCTCTGCAGAGATGCTTCTTTTGGTTAAAGAGCGAGTTGCTTCAAGGAGAAACCGAAGCACATCCTTCTCTTCAAAGACTCCATTGACCAAAAATGTATTTCTAGGAATCTGTCCCTCACACTTCAAGAGGACATATTATGTCTCCACCTTTTCAAACAGTCCCCTGTGGTCTAAATGAAACATCTGTGCTGTGCTTTGGTCAAAATATGAATCAAGCACCAGAGGAGCTTTGTGACCCTGTATAAACCAGCTCTCTCAGAACGCTCCGTTTTGGTGTGTGTGTCTCTTTAAATGAAATGTGTCTAAAAATATAAACACCAGATCCCCTTTTATACTGTTTATGTTGTGGGGGGGTTCATTAAGTCACAGCAGGCAACTTGTGCAGAGCGAGTTCTGTGCCTGCTTCAGTTTAATGACCGGTAATATCAACCAGATCCAGTGCACTTGGACTCCAGAAATAGCGGCATGTTTTAACCCGTGCAGCAGTGAGTCATACCAGAGGATGAACGCCGAGGCATCTGGGACGTCTCACATCACCCAGGATCACGAGTCGGGACAGGAGAAAATGTTTCAATCAAGTCCTGCTTCTATTCCAAGTCGAAGCGGGCGACGAGGGTCAAGAGAAAAAGCTCTGCCACTTCAATAAAAACGCCTCCTTTAATGTTGGCATTCAGCGTTTTACAGAGCTGAATGAATTAGAAAGTGTTTCTGTCACGTGTTGGGTGAGAAACAATAAATTTCCCCTTTTAGCGCAGTAATGACCTGTGAAACAGAGGGATTCAAAAAGTGGATGTAAACAGCGGGAGGAAGAGGAGGAAGGAGGGGAAGGGGAGGAAAACAAGATGCCAAAAGCCAGGAAGAACGAATAAAGGAGGGAGGGGTTGACTTAAATAATGAGGGAGAAGATGAAAAGAAGGAGAGGATGTTGAGGAAGGAAAAACGGAAAATGACTGTTATGAACTTTTGGAGAGAGGAGGAGGAGAAAGGAGGAGGAGAAAGAAGAGGGAAGGAGAAGGAAGAGGGGAGGAGGTGAGGAAGAGAAAGCAGAGGGGAGGTGAAGGAAGAGGGGAGGAGGGAAGGAGGTGAAGGAAAAGGGGAGGAGAAATGGGGATCACAGGTAAAGGAGAGTAAAAAGAGAAGACGAGGAGGGGGGTAAACAAACAAAGACAGGATGGAAGAAGAGATGAGAGTAGAGAGGAGGTAAAGTGAGTAAAAACAGGAAGTGATGAAATCGGAGGAACGAGGGATAAAGAATGCGGTAAAGATGGAGAGAAGGATGGAGGGGCCTCCGTCCCAAACAAAAGCTGTGGTCAGGCTCAGCATCTGCTTCACAACAACACCCCCTCCTCCCCCCCTCCCCCCTCCCCCTCCTCCCCCCCTCCGCCTCCGTCAATCGTTTGTTTTCTCTCCGGGTGACAAACGGCAGCGTGGCCCGGCCTCTGTCGTGTGTGTGTGTGTGTGTGTGTGTGACTATCCTCTGGGGAGGGAGAGAGTGTGTGTTTATGTTCGAGCAGCATGAACACACCTTCACTCATGTTCCAGGTTGGTGGTCTGTTTGACATCACAGTCAATCAATCATTTCAATATTTCAATCATCTCTTTTTTTTGACAGGACAGAAAAACAAACATGAACACGTCTTTATATTTGAACTGTTTTTGTTCCTTTGGGCTCGTTTCTGTAGCAACCTTACTCGACCTTATTAAAGCTGATATTACATTAGATATCAAGATGTTATCAGAATTAGAGCCCGGCTGATACAGGGTTTTTTTGGGACTGATGTCTTTCTTAAATCTATTTTTGATTTTTTTTTTTTAAAAAGGGAACAAAAATCAAATTCCTTGAAAGCATAACCGGCCAAAGAAGCTGATTCTTAAGCTTTCACACTTTCAGAAAACTCCTGATATTTGCAGGAGGAGCTGCTCGTACTCGTAGGAGGAGGCGTCCCATTTCCTGGTTGCCATGGTAACCGACGCTCCTCTGCATCACGCGGTCAAATGCTGCTTATTGGCACGCTAACGGAGTCTGTAGCCAAACACGTCCCATAAGAGCCATCCATAAATCCCTCCATCATCCAGAGCTCTGCTCGCCGTCTGCTGCTCCCAGGGGAGGAGGAGGAGGAGGAGGAGGAGGAAGAGGAGGAAGAAGAGGAGGAGGAAGAGGAGGAAGAAGAGGAGGAGGAGGAGGAAGAGGAGGAAGAGGAGGAGGAGGAGGAGGAGGAAGAAGAGGAGGAGGAAGAAGAGGAGGAAGAGGAGGAAGAAGAGGAGGAGGAGGAAGAAGAGGAGGAGGAGGAGAAGGAGGAAGAAGAGGAGGAGGAAGAAGAGGAGGAAGAGAAGGAGGAGGTAGAGGAGGAAGAGGAGGAGGAGGAAGAAGAGGAGGAGGAGGAGGAGGAGGAGGAGGAAGAGGAGGAAGAAGAGGAGGAGGAGGAGGAGGAAGAAGAGGAGGAAGAGAAGGAGGAGGTAGAGGAGGAGGAGGAGGAGGAGGAGGAGGAAGAGGAGGAAGAAGAGGAGGAGGAGGAGGAAGAGGAGGAGGAGGAAGAGGAAGAGGAGGAGGAGGAAGAGAGGAGGAAGAGGAGGAGGAGGATACTGGAAGCCGACAGGATGGAGGAGATGAAGACGAGTGTTGGATAAAAAGGTGATGGTGGACAGACGAGAGGATGAAGAGAGGAGAGGATAAAAGGCGATGAAGGAGGTCCCTGAGGGATCATGAACTTTTACCCCCGTCCCTAAGCTCATCAGGGTATATTTGGCCCCCGGTCCCCTGAGGTCCCTAAGAGGTCCCCCAGAGGTCTTTGGGGTCATGATTGGCCTTCATCACTCTGAAGGGGCTAATGGGAAATGTGCAGGGATCTGAAGCGTGGACAAATCAGTGTGCAGTAATTCCACATCATTTATCCCCCGTCCAGTAAAATCAATAAGTGATGATGTCATAACCACATGATGATGTAATGACCATGTCACCCAAACTAACCCGGTTTAATCTAAAGGATGAATGTAACATTTTAGCAATGAGTCCTACTGCAACGAGGAGAGTGAATACGCAAAATCAGAAATGACTTTCAAGCAAAACCTCCAAAAAGGTCAAAGGTTACCTAGTCGACGGGAATTCTTCAAATCAGAGGTTTTCCTTTTAATCCCGTCCACACACACTCCGTTCTCAAAAACATCTCCACCCACATGAAAACACAAAACTGTAACATCCGATGGCCTTGACAATTATCTCGCCATTCCTCTGCAGAGGAGGGGACGAGGAAGAGGGGACGAGGAAGAGGGGACGGGGAAGAGGAGACGAGGAAGAGGAGACGAGGAAGAGGGGACGGGGAAGAGGGGACGGGGAAGAGGGGACGAGGAAGAGGGGACGAGGAAGAGGGGACGAGGGAAGAGGGGACGAGGGAGAGGGGACGAGGAAGAGGGGACGGGGAAGAGGGGACGAGGGAAGAGGGGACGAGGGAGAGGGGACGAGGAAGAGGGGACGGGGAAGAGGGGACGAGGGAAGAGGGGACGAGGGAGAGGGGACGAGGAAGAGGGGACGGGGAAGAGGGGACGGGGAAGAGGGGACGAGGAAGAGGGGACGAGGAAGAGGGGACGGGGAAGAGGGGACGGGGAAGAGGGGACGGGGAAGAGGGGACGAGGGAGAGGGGACGAGGAAGAGGGGAAGAGGAGACGAGGAAGAGGGGACGAGGAAGAGGGGAAGAGGAGACGAGGAAGAGGAGACGAGGAAGAGGGGACGAGGAAGAGGGGAAGAGGAGACGAGGAAGAGGAGACGAGGAAGAGGGGACGGGGAAGAGGAGACGAGGAAGAGGGGACGGGGAAGAGGGGACGGGGAAGAGGGGACGAGGAAGAGGAGACGAGGAAGAGGGGACGAGGAAGAGGGGAAGAGGAGACGAGGAAGAGGGGACGAGGAAGAGGGGAAGAGGAGACGAGGAAGTGGGGACGAGGAAGAGGGGAAATGTACGAGCACAAAGCTCTGTTTTCAGCGTCGACACAGAGTTTGTTCACCCTGGAAGGAGTTTTACAAAAGGAGAGTTTTCAGGGACCTGAAATGTAGTTTGCCTGCAAAAGGTCTAAATTTAGGTGCAAATGTTGAACCAGATTTCATCTCGTAAACATGATGTAACATAACTAAATGAAATGATGTGCTTTAAGAGAACACTGGTGCCTTAGTGTGAGTGACAGCTGTGATGGTTACATCAGGTCGATCTGGCGAGACAGGACCGCCCTCTTAAATGAATTCTGATCGCTTTGCTGATACAAATAAGTGATTAGTCAATACCTTAGTGTCCCGCCGGCCCAGGAAGGTATGCACCCCACACCCCTCCTTCTGTTCATCCATCCCCTGATCCATACAAACATCCTGCTGTCTCTGCAGCCTTCAGTCTGACCGAGTGTTTTATGACGGACAGAGAGGATGGAGGGACGGACTCAGGAGGAGGAGGCAGGAGATCAAATTATTGATCAAGTGATCATCGGTAGCAGCAGGGGCGATCAGAACTCGTTTAGAGAGAGAGAGAGAGAGAGAGAGAGAGAGAGAGTCAGATCGATGTGAAACCTCAGGAGCGTTAGCTAATCGTTGAGCAAATCAGAAGAATCTGTGTGGAGGACTTGAGCTCATGTAATGAAACATCTTCTGGTATTGACGACTGATTTTTTTTTTTGGGGGGGGGGGGGGGGGGGTCACATGTCCCGGCTTAACAATGTCACTTTAAATTAAAAATCTAATAATAATTAAAGCGTTTTTGAGAAGCTCCAGAGTTTGGCTTCCTGATTTTGGAGCCTGAGTGTTTTTAAACTTCTCTTTTTTATCTTTATCTTAACCTCAATTATTAACGACTATTTAAAAGCAGAAAAAGCCGCAGAAAGGACGACAACCTTCCTAAAAAAACCATCCAAAAACAAACCCTCCATATCACACTGGAGCTGATTCTTAATGGGATTTCTATTATTACATAAACACGTTATACCTGTGTTCAGTGAAACATGGGAGGAAGTTTGCAGTGATTTTTTTAACTTTGCAAAAAGTGTATCGGTTTTATTTGCACAGGACTGGAATCAAAATCAACCTGATACTTTGAAGAAATCAGAGCGCAGACTTCAGGATGTCCAGAGGTCGTCTTACTAATAAATCTGTCCGTGCACGATTGCAGCGGCTCCGGGCACTAAAACGACTCTAAATCACGAGTCAAAAGGTCGTTTTTGGTGGCTCAAATTTTAGCTTCTGCAAGTAACTTTCAGAAAGAGTAAAGAGAGACAACTTCACACGGCTGTTCTTCACCACTACACCCTTGAATGGATTAGTTGAAGACGTGTAAAAGATGTAAAAATGTATTTTTAGAGCAGAGGAGGTGTCGTAAATCAGAGTGAATGTTGAGTGACAGCTGTGAGGTTTACATCAGGTCGATTCGTCGAGACAGAACTGTCCTCTTAAACTAATTCTGATCGCCTGCTGATACCAACCGATCGTCAATACAGCCTGCACCCACACCCCTCCTTCTGTTCATCCATCCCCTGATCCATACAAACATCCTGCTGTCTCTGCAGCCTTCAGTCTGACCGATGTGTTCCTCTAAAACAAACTTCATTCACTTTTCTTTACTGTTTTGAGTTCATACCAACAAGCAGCACATTAGATTTATGAGACGTGGACCTCGGGGATCCAGAACTGAGACAGAGATGGAGACAGATGGAGGGATAAAGAGAGAGAGAGAGAGAGAGAGAGAGAGAGAGGTGATAAAGTTAGAGACACAGAGGGAGACATGAAGAGATGAAGACTTTTTGTACAAAGTGGACCTCTGGGAGTGTTTTATGACGGACAGAGAGGATGGAGGGACGGACTCAGGAGGAGGAGGCAGGAGATCTAATTATTGATCAAGTGATCATCGGTAGCAGCAGGGGCGATCAGAACTCGTTTAGAGAGAGAGAGAGAGAGAGAGAGAGAGAGAGAGAGAGAGAGAGAGAGAGAGAGAGAGAGAGAGATGAAACATCTTCTGGTATTGACGACTGATTGTGAGAGGGGGAGGAGGGGGGGGTCACATGTCCCGGCTTCACAATGTCACTTTAAATAAAAGTACTAACATATAAAGTGTTCTTTTGAGAAGCTCCAGTGTTTAGCTTCCTGATTTTGCAGACTAAATTGTTAAAATTGTTAAATTGAGGCTTTGTGACGCTGCACGAGTCATCACTGTGGCCGATGGCGAGGAGTAAAGAATCTTAAACCCAGTGAGTCAGTCGTTCACCTCAGACAAACCTCTCCAGTGCAGCAGAGAGAAAGTTACTTTTCTGTTTTGGGTGTGTGTGTGTGTGTGTGTGTGTGTGTGTGTGTGTGTGTGTGTGTGTGTGTGTGTGTGTGTGTGTGTGTGTTTTTTTATGTGGGTTGCTTGTTTTTTGTTCATTTATTTTTCTCTATTACAAAAAAATTGGGCAAACTAAGATATTATTAAAAAACATTTTGTGTACTTCTTCTGCATTCTGTTATTGTTTTGTATAACATTTAAAAAAAGAATAAAAAAAAAGAATAATGATGTAAGTAATGAACTATGTTTGGATTGCCCAATAAACACAAAGTTAGAGATATGATTTGATGAAGTCACGAACGTTGTCAGACTCTGAGATGATTCTGTGTTTTACAGACATTTTGACGGGTCTGCTGCAGTCCTTTTCTCTGGATGAATGAGCTGGAGGTAAACGTGTTTGTTGTGTGTTTTTTGGAGGTCAGATGGTGAGTTGGGGGGGGGGGGTGTATGAGTGATGGGACGGGGCATATGGGTGGTTGGTATGCACACAGTGAGAGCAGTTGGCAGTGCCACCGAGGGATCCATCATTCAAACAAACGCTGACACCAAGTCACACACACGCTGCCAGGGAGTCAATAAAAACACACATGTTCAGGAGAAGACTCATCTGGAGCGGGGCGGGGTGAAGGCCACACGCACGCACGCAGTTTATTGAATAAGAGTATATAAGGCCTCTTTCAGTCTGCAATCTGCTGCTGGTTTTTAATTGTTCTGAAGCAGATTGCAAATCGTCCCAGGAAGAAATCTGACTTGTGACCAAAAAAAAAGGCAATTACAGTTTTTGGTTCTTGATTTTTACATATTTTAGAGTCTTATTGGTTCATTCTTTGGGGCTGGATGGCTTCAAAAAGCGATGTGAAACAGACTGCAACATAATCCTTTCGACTTTTTACGGAAAACTAAACCATCCACTCAAAGTTGTCATTTTTGTCCCTGACAGGCTCATGCTGTTCCTCTAAGTGTCTGATCTGACTGATTTAATGGGCCGTGGTTTAAAGTTGTGTAAAACAAAAAGCGTAATGATAATTGTAAAATATATATATTTGTCAGACTCACCTCTGTCGAACTCGTCTGGAATCTGTCAGGAAGAGAAGAAAAGAAAAGATTAAAATCAGTCTTCAGTTTCTGGTAATCCATCGTATCAGGGTTTCAGTGGAACATGTCGCCGTCACATCAGGATCAATCAGGGTTCACCAACGCAGCATACAGGATCAATCGCTCCGACATCGATTAATAAACCTGATTCATTATGACATCAGGCTGGAGGACAGGTTGTGATAAAGTGGGTTAAAAACTGTGACCCCCCCCCCGGCCGTGTGGGATTTGCTTTCTACTGGTGTTGTGTTTGTGTTTCAGAGCTTTGGCCCCCTCTGGTGGTCAGTTATGGTTTTGCTTGCTGGTTACTTGGAGACCCCTCCGAGTCCAGGCTTCAGGAGAGAGAGAGTCCAGGCTGCAGGAGAGAGAGAGTCCAGGAGAGAGAGAGTCCAGACTGCAGGAGAGAGAGAGTCCAGACTGCAGGAGAGAGAGAGAGTCCAGACTGCAGGAGAGAGAGAGTCCAGGCTGCAGGAGAGAGAGAGAGTCCAGGCTGCAGGAGAGAGAGAGAGTCCAGACTGCAGGAGAGAGAGAGTCCAGGCTGCAGGAGAGAGAGAGAGTCCAGGCTGCAGGAGAGAGAGAGAGTCCAGACTGCAGGAGAGAGAGAGTCCAGGCTGCAGGAGAGAGAGAGTCCAGACTGCAGGAGAGAGAGAGAGTCCAGGCTGCAGGAGAGAGAGAGAGTCCAGACTGCAGGAGAGAGAGAGAGTCCAGACTGCAGGAGAGAGAGAGTCCAGGCTGCAGGAGAGAGAGAGAGTCCAGGCTGCAGGAGAGAGAGAGTCCAGACTGCAGGAGAGAGAGAGAGTCCAGGCTGCAGGAGAGAGAGAGAGTCCAGACTGCAGGAGAGAGAGAGAGTCCAGACTGCAGGAGAGAGAGAGTCCAGGCTGCAGGAGAGAGAGAGTCCAGGCTGCAGGAGAGAGAGAGAGTCCAGACTGCAGGAGAGAGAGAGTCCAGACTGCAGGAGAGAGAGAGTCCAGGCTGCAGGAGAGAGAGAGAGTCCAGGCTGCAGGAGAGAGAGAGAGTCCAGACTGCAGGAGAGAGAGAGTCCAGGCTGCAGGAGAGAGAGAGTCCAGACTGCAGGAGAGAGAGAGTCCAGGCTGCAGGAGAGAGAGAGTCCAGGCTGCAGGAGAGAGAGAGTCCAGACTGCAGGAGAGAGAGAGTCCAGGAGAGAGAGAGTCCTGACTGCCCAATAACTGCACATCTATTTGTCACAGACTCCTCACATTATGTGACCACTTTAAAAGTCGAATTGAAAAAGACTGTACAGATGTTGTACAGATAGATAAAACAAGACAAAACTTCCAGCGTGACTTTCAGGATTTTGTTGAGTTAAGTCTCCTCTTTTGTTCATTCAGCTTCAAAGTGAAACAGTTCTGTGTTTGCAGTGTGGGAACCACATCCCCCGTCCCTCCTCTCCCAGGCTGCAGCTCTGCAGAGGTGCTGAGGTGTCGACGAGGGTTTAACGGCCTCTTTAACACCTTCCTCCAACTCAACAAGCAGCAGCTGGACTTCAATTGACCGTTGCAGGTCAGCGTCTCATTCCCCTCTAATGACTTCTTATCACGGCTCTGTCAGCTTCTTCGTCCTCCGTCGTTCCCACAGCTCCTCTTCGTCAGGGCAGCGATCGTTAATACTTGTAAATTAGGTCCAAATGATGAAGGTGTCATCTGTTTAAAATCCTTAACTGAGAATCAGGCTGTTATAAACTAAATAATCTGACGGGTCCTTTTTGCTGCATTTTGACCTCAGAGGACAACGGCCTGTTGTGGTTCCTCAGGCGTTCCTTCTGAATATGAACACCATATTGAGGAAATATTCACATCTATTAATAAACTTGAGAAACTATCATTGCACCATCTGATGTGTGAACCTCACATGGGCGCTTTGATTGCAGAAAAATGTGTGCAGAGTTCACAGAGAGTGGAAAGATGTTGCTAACCGCACACAACACAAGAGCATCGTTTGCTCTCAAGATGTCACTCATGAATCATATCGTGCTCATCATATTCAAGCACAAGCACGGCCTAACAATCATCCAGTGCTGTGCAGGTTGCTCCAGTTTTTTCAACCAACAGTGGATGGAGAAGCTGTCTACACAGCCTGCATCCACATAAATATGACGAGCTGAGAGGAGAGGGGACACTTCAAATTTATTATGAGGCCAGACTAAAAAAACTATTTAGTGATTTTAATTTCACCTTTTAAAAGAAAGTTTCCTCCCCTGAAGGAGCAATGAAGGAAAACTCAAACAGACAACGACAACATAAACACACTTGCAGCCCCGCCCTGCTTACAACCAGGACGGGGAACCACGGACTGATTTAAAATGAATTCATCAACAATAATAAATGTGAAAGTAAAAATGTGCAATCTGTGTATGAGGATAATCTATTTTAAGGTCATCAAGAGGCGGACTTGTTGTCATGACCACCTAAAACATCCCTCCACCAACTCTCAGCAGACTCTTTATTTTACTCCCCCGAGCCGTTTTTTGCAAATGAGATAGTTTTTGCAATGGGGCTGATTTGCATTGAAGGGGGAGGGGGGTCCCCGAGTCTTCCCTCATGTGAGTTCGCCCCCCTTGCTTCTGCCTCAACATTCCTTTTTTTATTTATTTACTGAGCTCAAGAGTGCATGAAATGGTCAAGTCAAGCTGAGGGCGCCCTCTGCTGGATCAAACTGAAAACTACTTCAGACAGCCGGGTGCGTTGACAGACGGGACATCTTGAATCCTAACGCCTCATCACAGATGGAATATGAACTTTCAGCACCTCTGCAGCTCCTCTTCATCCTGGATCTCATCATCACACTTCATGAAAACACAAACCGTTCGCTGATGTTCTTCACCAACTTTTACTCACAAAGACAAAAGAACAAGGCAACACATGTGCAACACCAAACCACCAGATAGAAGCAGCTGAGGAGAGGAAACGTCCAGTTCTGAGAAAGAAAGACTCAGAATATAGTTCAGACAGAGGGTGAGATGAGTGAGCAGAGACGACCACATCTTCAATCAGGTAAAGACATAGATCTGCGTGTCTCATGATGGCTTTTTTAAAGGTTAAAGTGCAACTTGAGAGAAGTGTGTCCTCCTGATGCCCCGCCCCTTTACCTCCCAGCCTGCAAAAAGAGGTTTTAACCAAGGTCACCCCAAGAGCCATCGTTTCCCGACAGCTGGGACAGGAGGCCTCCGAGGGGTGGAGGGGGGGGGGAGGGGGTCTGAAGGTGGAAGAAGTGTGCCTCTGCTTTGAAGTGAGTCGTCCAGACAGGATACAAACCAGGAGAGTTTATAACGTGCGAGAATGAGAAGAAGAAAAGATCTTTACAACACGGGCCCGGAGGAGAGGACGGGTCCTGGTTCCCGCGTCCTCACATCCCCTTCAGACAATAACTCAGAAAAAACAAAAAACAAACAGAGAGCGATCCAGAAACAGACGAGGAGATTCAGTTCAGACTCAAAGTTGGAAAAGTTCAGATTATTGGCTGAAGTCGACTCGAGCTTGTAGCTTGCCTCTTTGCGTTTTAGAGACAGTAAACACATCAAAAGCACATAACCAGCTCCTAAAGTGAAGCAGACCTCGTGCTTTTAATCTGTGAACACCACAGACATGAAACGAGAAGTGAGCAAACATCGTTTTTATCCGTTTAAAATCAACACTTCTGACGCTGCATGATGTGTGCTGAAAGTCCAAAAATATATTTATTCTACATATTCAAAATACATTTAAAATCATCATTGTCGTGCGACATATCGCACAGCCGGACTTCAGATTTTCTCTCGTCTTAAAAAGTGCAAAAAGGGAGTTTCTTTTTAAAAACAGGAAAGTTCTAGAAAATGTACTTGAGTGAACTTCTGACAGGAACAAAAAAAACAACACGAGGGAGGGAAAAAATCCAACGCTGTCCATGAAACAAAAATCATAATTAACAAGGCAGAAAAAAACCAACAACAAGAAGTGGAATAAACAGAAAAACTTGATTAACCAGATTGACACAGACAACAAAATAAATGTCCTCCAGCACGGAGAAGCTTGAGACCACACATCGTACACAGACACTCGTCATGTCCTCAGAGGTGTTTTCTTTTCTTTGAACCACAAACTACATCGGCTCTCACAGCAGCCCCGGCACACGCCACATGTCATGGCGTCCTGTTTAGCAAATGTCGAGCGTGAAGCCGGGAAAGCCTCACGAGGACGAGGAGGTGTGATAAGTGTGCTCTTTGAAGGATCAGACGAGCGGCACAAGACGCAGCGCCGCCTCCAGAAGTGTGAAGTGTGTCGTCTGATGGGAGCAGGAGGCTCAGGAGGATGTGAAGGTGAGATAAGTGTGCTCTTTGAAGGAGGGGATCCTCCCAGACTGTAAGGAAGTGAAGGCAGACAAAAGACAGATCCTCTTTCCCACATTCACAACTCCACTCACGTCATCAAAATGAGGCTTTGTTTGATCCAAAACAATGACACAGCAGGCGGAATATCGTTTCTCTGATTCCAATCCCCAAAACTTTCTATAAAACACTGAAGTAAGACTCGGATCATTTCTTGTGTTTGGATCGATTAGCATCAAGCAGAGAAACAAGAAAACACCAGAACGAGGTCATGAATGTGCAGATCTGGATCCTTTTGCATGTGGAAAGCAGAGCCCTCCTCTCATTGGATAATCAAATGTAAAAGCAGGAAGTGTAAAGAGCCCGCTCTCTGGACGGCTCTCCTGTTTTTTCTCGGGCCGTAGGCTTCAAAGTGGTGGGTGGGGGGACACAAAGAGCGATTAGCAGGAAGCCATCCTGAGACGTTTTGCCTCTGTGCTCTGAACAAAAGGGTCTTAATGTGAGAGAAGTGTGCCCCCCTTTGAAGAGTCCCAGATTCTCAGGCCGACACCTCTCAGAGCTCACCTCCTGCCAAATTACGACTTCAATCCCCAATTTACACACGAGAGCTTTAGAGAAGGAAATCCAATCTCAAATGTCAAGTTTTACTCTTTTTTAAACGCTTTAAGTTGTTTTTAATGTTTAATGATATTTGTGAAGCCGTGCTGAAGTAGACCTCTTCAAACTGTACAAACGGTGAAGTAAGTGTTCCTACAGTCTCTATGTGTAACTCTGAACAGGCCAAAGCCATGACTAATGCTACTGGCATCTTGATTGCAGCGGATTACATGCAGTGTGTCAGTGTTTCCCCTCGGTTGGAGGTGAAGTGGAACAATGTTTTAGTTGCGTGCAATTTTTTTTGAAATTCTTGTCATTAAAATAATTATTAACATTTACTGGACAAAATAATCAACCAACAACAACCACCCTGTTGTCATAACCCGGCTCATGGGGCAAAAGACAAAAGAGGAGTCAGAATTTTACCAACGAAAATGAATAATTTATTTAGAAACTCAGAAAAAAAAATATTTCAAATGACACTGAGTGTGATTTGTGTGTGTCAGTGTTTTTATATTGACAGAGACAGAAATATTAATAGTTGCTACTGCATTCAAAAAAGTGGCTTCATAAACCAAAAGGTGTCGTTGTTTGTCTCTGCAATCTAAAATAAATATGTTTATATTCAGGCTCTCTTGATTAGTTCATTTCATTCTAAAATACTTTATTTCATTCATTTATTTTATTTGCAGCATAAGTTTATATTCTTTTTTTTTTTTAAACAATGTTTAATTTAAAATGTTATTAAAAAGAAATCTGAGCAGGTGAACAAGTCTGACCAGTCAATGCTGCATGAAGACAAAGTGTAAAAGTTCTAAATGTTCCTAATAAAGAAAAGAAATCCTGATTTGAAAGATGTTAAAGTTTGAACACTGAAGTAATAAACCGGCTCTTTAATGAGCTTTGTCTGTTTGATGGCAGGACTGGATATGAGGGTCATTATTCATGGGGGTGGGGGGTGGGGGGTGGGGGGGTCATCAGCCTCTTTGATGCTCTCGACGGCTCAGACGAGAACCTCCACATCACATCGACCTGTGAAGTGTGCTGCCTCCTCTTTAACACATCAACAAGGAACCAAAGGGGGAAGGAGAGGAGGTGAGATAAGTGTGCTCCTTCCTCTCCTGTTGTAAAGGACACACATCACATCCTCCTGTGATGTGTGTCCTTTACAACAGGAAGCGGAGCTCCTAGCCTGCGAGGTGAGCGGAGCGCCACCGCCGCCGCCGCACATCAAAAGAAGAAAGAGATTCACAGCAGAGCGCCAAAGTGTGCCGCTGCCGAGAACGTCCTGCTTAATTCTCAAACGGACGAGTAAATGTGTCCTGACTAATAAACAGCTGCAGGGATAAGTGTGTGTGTGTGAGTGTGTGTGTGTGTGTGTGTGAGATCAGACTTACCGGGTTTCCTTGTTCGTCCACTGAATTGCTGCCTGAAAAAAAGAAAGAAAAGAAAAAGATGATCAGCGCTCTGAAGGGCGTTTCTCTGAAAGACAGGCAGCTGTAAACTTTAGCAGAAATAAAGTTTAAGTGTTTTTATTTCAAACAGTTGTAATAAAATCTGCCAGTGATAATAATCGGCCGATATCAGCATATCCTGTGACCATCGGCATCAGCTGATTTTATCACAGATATGAGCTGATATTACTTGATTTATTCACCAGTTAAACATCGTTCCATTTGAGTTTCATTGTTTTACACTAGCAGTTCTCTTTGACCAGCAGAGGGCGCTGTAAGAATTACACCGAGCATCATCACTCTGCAGTGTGTGATACACGTACATGAACAGTAATTTTCCAGTCGAGTGATCATCTTGTGTTTGATAACTGATGGATCAACACAATAAATGTCTAAATTTATCTCTACAGATCGAACAGAGATCAGAGAAAGACATCGCCACCAAAAATCCCATATCAGTCGGGCCCCAGCATGTACCGTATAATATGAGTCTATAGACCTGAAGTCAGGGGAGAGAAACTTTGTTAATAAGACAGTTCAAACATCTGACTCTGACATCTGACTGAAAAGATATTCTGTTTAGTATGAGCTCTGGAAACTCGTGCGGGGGTTTGATGTTTGTAGACGTCAGAGTTTTGTCTAAAAACACAAAATGAACCGTTAACACTTGAGAAACATTTCATTTCTGCTGTGATCAGAAAAAGTCAAATATTTGCAGGTTGCAGCTCGAGATGCAGATTCAGTTCAGCAGTTTGTAACTCTCCTGATTTGTCTGATTGTTTAAGAAGAAAGAGGAGGCATGCACACATTTTTAAAGATTAATGCAACAGGTTACACTTGAGTTTGAACGCTGAGTAGAAACAGAGCAGAGGCGCACGAGGTTTTCTGAGGCAAGGAAAACAAAACCTGCTGAGTCATGTCAGATTTCACCTCCAACACTGTTGTTGTCTTTCTGCATGAATTAAAGTCACACTCTGGACTCATTCTTCTTCTCTGACACTATCAGTTTGACTTCATTGTTTACAAATGAAGCAGCAGTCAGAAAAACACCACAACCTAAAAAAAAAAAAAGAAGAGAATCCACAAT
This sequence comes from Labrus bergylta, assembly GCF_963930695.1. Classification (NCBI taxonomy): domain Eukaryota; kingdom Metazoa; phylum Chordata; class Actinopteri; order Labriformes; family Labridae; genus Labrus; species Labrus bergylta. Next base: position 29,384,500 of record NC_089205.1, read on the forward strand.
AGGCTGGAGGCATCCACTTAAAATGGATTAGGTGAATGAATCCTTCATGTTTTGAGCTGTTGGTCAAACAAACAGAACATCTTTAAAAAAACAAAACATCCCAGGGTTTAAAACCTTTGATTTTCTTTATTCAACATCTTTTAAATGTTTTAACATGCAGGATGGTCAACCATATGCAAACAAACGAACATTCACAAATATCAGATTAAAAGTGAATTTACTCTTCTCTAAAAAGTGAGACATGCAGAGTACCAACAACCAATCAAAGCCTTTCTTTATGCAAGTCTCATTAGCAAAACTTCATCAGTTTTTAGAGCGTGCACAAAGCGAACTCGCCCGACAGATAATATCTGAGAGAGACCCAAATCTAGAGACGCTGAACCAAAAAGCATTTCACAAACCTATCTGCAGGGGAACCAGGACAAACATGCAGATTATTATCCAGCTGTTGTCGAGTTATAATCCACAATATGAGACTTGGGAGGGTTAAAAAAAAAAATCCACATGGTTTAAGAACATATTCCAACAACGTCCTCCAGCATCAGGATGAGGGGGAAAGGAAAAGTCGGTGCATCTCCTGCAGAGATCAGCGAGATCTGGCACTTCCAAAGCATACACTTTTTTTTCCTTTAGGCTCCGTTTGAGACACCATGCCATCACTCCTCTGCAGAGTGCACGGCGGCACATCAGCAGGGGAAATAAACCAGCTGTGGAGAGCGCTTCGGTCATAAGAAGAGGACAAAAGAAAGAGAAATCCAAAACGTCCCCGATTAAGAAAAAAAACTTCAGGAACAGGAAGAGGTTGAAGGTAAAAATAAAAAGCAGCAGCAACTCCTTGAATCCAGCAGAAGAACCAGCAGCTCCACTGTGTCCCATCCCTCCTCGTCAACATCCTGATAAAATCCTTTTACATCACCGCCGTTCTAAAGTCAGAATCCAAAAAAAAAACCTTCTGCCAGGAATCTCAAGACGTTCTGATCTCAATCTATAATGTGTCCTGAGACGCTCTGACACCCCGCTCGTGTTTTCTACCTGACAGTGTGACTTTCTCTCTGAAGACAAGCTGCTCACGTCTGACTGACAGCAGCTAGCTCCGCCCCCTCTGTGGGCTGTCCCTACACACAGGAAGCTGAGGGGCGATAAACCAATCACACCCAATGTTCACATAGGAGGGGGCATTAAGTCATGCAGATAGTTAGAGCTTTGAAACACTTTGATGTTTCTTACTTTTTATTTTAACGATTACTGGAGAAAATCAACAACAAAGTTTGACATTTTATTTAACTTGGAGACTTTTTTCAAGTCGCATTTTGTTTGACCGACAGCACAAAAACTCAAGATGTTCAATGAACCTTCAATCTGACGGAGAAAGACAGAAAAAGCTTGAAATTCTTTTTAGAAAGACGTCATTGAGACAGGAAAACTTTCCAATTAAACACGTTTATCTGTGTTGATGCTCACATACAACAAAGAGGAACAGGTTGTGAAAGTGATGGTGAGAGCATCAAACATTCACATGTTACTTTTACACATTAAGTGATTTCACCTGTACACAAAAATCCTGAAAATTTCCTGAAATTTTTTAGGGTGAGCTGCACGTATGGACACAAACAGGTCGAGTTTTTCACTCTGATTTAACCGCAAACAAATCCCGCTAACCCTTTAGCAACGAGTCTGCATGAAGTCAGATCTGATGAATGAACGCAGCAGGTAATATTCTGGAAATGTCGCCTCAAGCGGGCAGAAGGAGGAAATAACCACATAAAAAATTATTTTTGTTGTTTTTTTTCTCTCTTCTTTCTCCTGTCTCTTCTCTTTCTTTTAATTTAATTTGATTCTTTCATTATATATAACTAATGTCTTTTTTTCTTCACAGATTTATTCCAATTTATGTAACACAGAGCCAAGCGACCTCAGTTTTACTTTAAGCTCTTTTAAACAAACTGTAAAACATGTTTCTGTATTGTAAGTGTTATTTTTAGTATTTCCACATCACTGGGAGGGGACACAACCTTTTTGACACCACACCACTTATAAAAATGTTAAATATTGTCCTCCTTATGTTGAATATAAAATATGTGTACTGTATGTTAAGACATGATGACAATAAAAAGTAATTTAAAAAAAGAAAGAGGAGATAAGGCTAAAGCCCTCGGAGCGGCACGATCTCAGTCGGGTAAGAATGTTTTCGGTTCCCCTGTATGTTAATCTCCGCTCCTGTTTGTTGACATTATGAACTCGTCCAATCAAACAGAGAATTCATTTAAAAGAAAAACTGTCGCCATAGCACCAGACTACGACGCTAGTCCGCCATTTAAGCGTTTGCTCTTTTTACAACAGGTCTTGATTTTCAGCAAATCAACGATTTTTAGACTGACCGTAAAAAAAGAAAGAGAACAAGGTAGCATGACATTCATCACTCTGCAGAAAACAATGTGTGTGTGTGTGTGTGTGTGTGTGTGTGTGTGTGTGTGTGTGTGTGTGTGTGTGTGTGTGTGTGTGTGTGTGTGTGTGTGTCCATTCAATCTGGAAGGTAAAATGTTGCGTATTGGGTATTTAGAGGTGTATTTGCAGACGCCTGCAGATTAAACGTGTTTCCTTCTTGATAAATGCAACATGTGACCCGCCGAGGTCACCGCCATGAGGCGTCATTGGAGGAAAACATACATGAATAAAAAAGGACAGCATGACGCGTCTCAAGTGTTTATTTGAGCTGTAATGACTCTTTTTTTTTTGGCCCTAATTCAAGCTCTACGAGTTAAATGTTTGGCACTGAAACAGAAAGTCAACCTGCAGACAAACTGACCGTGCCTGAGTGTATGTGAACATTTCCTTGCTTCGTCTTGTCTGAGTAATTTCAGGTTGCACACTGTGTGCACGTCTGGACTGTTCCCTCAGTACTGTGCGTTTGTTTCCTGTATCGTCTGTGCTTTATCAAGTGTACGTGACTCTCCCTGCAGCCACATTTACCCACAGGAACAAACAAAATCACCTGAGCCTTAAAGTTTCCACACTCACCGAATAAGTAGACCATGCCGACCGCCCCGCCGATCCCCATGAGCCCTGCCAGTCGGAGCACCATCTTCTTAGCGTAGGCCGTGTTCTCCTTCTGCTTCTTGTCGTCCTTCTGCTCCCCGTCCCGCTCTCCCTCACCTCCCTCAGGAGGGGGCTGGCCCTGCAGAAGAATAACAATTAAAGGGGACATATTATGATAAATCTACTTGTACAGTGTTTCTGAACATATATGTTGGTAACCTGAGAGTCTACTGACCCACAACATGTGAAATAAACCCATCCAGTCCTTTGTTTGTGGTCTGCTTAAGTCTTACAACACAGAGAACAATGCTCTGTTTCTAATGTGCTCTCCTTGTGATGTCACAGTGGGATTCTGGGAGAAAAAAAAAATCCCCTCCCCTCCCCACCCATGGACTCCACCCCCAGACTAGAACAAAACTTTTGAGCAGGTCCTCCATTTTTATTCTCTCTACAGAGGAGTGATGTCTACTGGGAAAACTCAGGGGGGGTCATTACATTTAAAGAGACACACACACCAAAACAGAGCGTTCTGAGAGAGCTGGTTTATACAGGGTCACAAACCTCCTCTGGTGCTTGATTCATGTTATATTTTGACCAAAGCACAGCACAGATGTTTCATTTAGACCACAGGGGGCTGTTTGAGAAGGTGGAGGAGGGGGATAATATGTCCTCTTTAAATTCACCATCAGCGACATGGCAACCTGTGTGAACATCGACTCTAGGAAGGAGGCGCCAGCTCTCTTTAATGTTTTGAATTTGGACTGCAATACAATCCTTTAAAACTCAAATTTCAAAAAGCCATCTATATATACTCATAAATATTCACATTTTTTTTCAGCACTAAATTGATCCAATAGTTGAAATGTCTACATGCTGAATGAGAAAGCATTACTTGTTTACAAAAATGTATTTATCCCGATGAATTCAGACTCTTGATGTGTTTATTGTGAATGTTCACAGATCAAGATAACGAGGAAATTGGCATTAATTGCACAGCTGTATCAGGAGAAACTAATCTTTGACTCAAGTAAGAAAGTGACGTACTTTCTCACCCACTGCCTCGGTATAGAGTCTAAACCAGTCGTGTCCAAACTTTTAAAATATAGTTGAAAAAATAGTAAGGCTTTGTAGATCAGAATCAGAAGGCTCACTAAAGAAACCCTTTAATAAAAGGAAATCAAATATTTTAATTTCTTTGTTCTACTTTATTTGTTTTCTTCTCAGAATCAAGCCTGTAACGTGGTTCATGTTTTTGGAAAAGCTTTCTGCATTCAGCTCAGGTCATTAAACGGTTAAACAACAGTCCGCTTGTTTGCAAAAATAAGTTTTTTTTCATAATTTACAAAAAAATGTGGAAAATAGTAAAAGCTGTAGATTTAAAACCAACAACAACATACATGTTACTGAACATTTTCTATTTTAGGAATATTGTTCAGCGCTTGTTAACATGAAAAAGAAAAATAAGATAATGTGCCGATCTTAATCGAGGCCTCGGGCCAAAATCTTCTGATTCTTCATTTGAAGTCCTGGGCCGCAAAAAATCCCCTTAGGGGCTGCAAATGGCCCTCGGGCCGCACTTTGGACACCCCTGGCTAACTGACTTCAAATCCCTCCTGCAGCCTTATCATCATCATCTTTTTCACTTGAAAATTGAGCAATTCGTGTCTAAGGTCACAAGACACTGGTGTAATTTGTTGGCATCAAGAGTCTGTGTGTTATTTATTTATTATTATTAGTTTATTATTTATTTATTATTTATTAATCATTATTTATTTATTATTATTATTATAAATAATTATAAATAATATTATTATTATTATTTATTTATTATTATTATTTACTACTTAAGACACTGGTGTAATTTGTTGGCATCAAGAGTCTGTGTGTTATTTATTTATTATTATTAGTTTATTATTTATTTATTATTATTATTTATCATTATTTATTTATTATTATTATTTACTACTTATTAAGACACTGGTGTAATTTGTTGGCATCAACAGTCTGTGTGTTATTTATTTATTATTATTATTATTATTATTATTTATTGTTTATTAATCATTATTTATTTATTATTATTATTTATCATTATTTATTTATTATTATTATTTACTACTTATTAAGACACTGGTGTAATTTGTTGGCATCAACAGTCTGTGTGTTATTTATTTATTATTATTATTATTATTATTATTATAATTTATTGTTTATTATAATTTTCAATTTCCAGGAATTGACAAACACTGCCTGAAAACTCGTTAAACAACTTCAGCAACATGTGAGTCAGGGTCCTGGTGGTCCTCCAGTTGGGGGTGTGTGTGTGTGTGGGGGGGGGGGGTGTGTGTGTGTGTGGGGGGGGCGGGGCGGGGTCTCTGTGCTGACCTTCAAACCAAACAAACCTTGAATGTTAACTGTGTTTATCTCTCAGCTCCTACATTAAATGAGGGGTTATCACAGTTACATCAGTGGGGGGGGGGGGGGGGGCACAGAGAGGGGGGGGGGGGGGGGGGGGGGCACAGAGAGGAGGGGGGGTACAAGCTACAGTGAGCCATAGAGGGGGGGGCAGAACCAAACAGAGCTAATGCTAACTTCAGGCTACCTGTCAGAGCTCCCTTTAGTAAATCAAAATAAACAAATGAACCCCTTTAATGTGTTGAAGAGTAAATCGATTAAGCTCAGAACAAGACTGTTAAAGTCACATTTGGTTTATGACGTCACAAGGTGAGACAGGCAGCCTCTCAGTACCTGTGAAAACGCATGCTAACATTAGCATGCTAACATTAGCCTGCTAACCTGTTAGCTACGTTGATCTCAGGTTCATTCATTCAGTATTCAGATGAACTACGGCAGCCCGCAGCGGACAGAAAACAGTCATAACGCGGACACGTTTCATAAGAATGACACGCGAATAAAAGTCGTTATTACTTAGTGTGTGGTCAATATTCCATGTAAGAGGGGTAGCTTCGGTTTCAGTTAAACGGACACTTCGTGTGGGCGGGGTTTCACGTCAAAAGGCGGGAGTTACGCAGTCAGCGCTGCGCAGGTGAACAAATCGAGCGAGCTTAGCTTCCTCACCTGGCTCTGCTGCTGCTGGAGCTTCTCCTGGAGGATAGCCTGAGCCAGCCCGCCCGTCACGCTGCCTGCCGGCGGCTTCTCCGCGGAGAATGTCCGGACTGTGTGCACCACAGCCGGGGAGGAGACGCCCGCCGCCCCGCTCCGGAGCCGCAGGAGGCCCCGGCTCGCCCGGACACACATGGGGAACACGGACGTAGCCGACATGTTGGATGGGGTAAAAGCACAAGCTGCCGGTGAGCTGTTAGACGGGAGAGCGAGTCAAAAGGACAAAAGCAGCTGATTGGCTGAGAACTGTTTGATTGGCAGGCGGCAGGCGCGATCACGGCAGCTAGAGGCCACGTGGAGAATGAGGAGGGCGGGACTTACAGTGTCCGATCCAATCAGAAGCGAGAGTGAGTCTGACCTTCGATTGCGTAGCAGAGCTGCCATGATGGTTGATGGCAAGTTGCCCAAACTATGGGCAATTATATCACATTCACAGATTAAGAAGTCAAAACAAAAAGTGTTCTACGGAGGCCCCGAAGTCCCAAAAAATAATAGAATAGAATAGAATCTGCCGTCAGACTGTTTAATCAGACTGTTTAATCAGACTGTTTAATCAGACTGTTTAATCAGACTGTTTCATCAGACTGTTTAATCAGACTGTTTAATCAGACTGTTTAACAGCATCACCACTCACATCAGTAATGCTACACACTGTGTGTGTTTTAAGTGGAAATGCACAAACCTGGTATTTTTCTATTATTGTATTTTTTCTCTGCCGTTATTTAACTGATGTACATATGTTTGATTTTTATTTTTATTTTTAATAATTTTGTCCTTTTTCCTGTTTTCTTGAACTGTGGTAATACAAAATGTTCCCCATGGGGATCAATAAACTTTATCTTTATCTTTTAGAATAGAATAGAATGACTTTATTGATCCCAAACTGAGAAATTGTGGCGTTACAGCAGCAGGTTGTCCAAACACACAATATGAGTAAAAAACACAATAAATAAATAAATGTGTGTGTGTGTGTGTGTGTGTGTGTGTGTGTGTGTGTGTGTGTGTGTGTGTGTATATATATATATATATATATATATATATATATATATATATATGTGTGTGTGTGTGATGGTTCTTGTGATGTTCTTGTGATGGTTCTTATCATGGTTCTTGTGATGGTTCTTATCATGGTTCTTGTGATGGTTCTTGTGATGTTCTTGTGATGGTTCTTGTGATGGTTCTTGTGATGGTTCTTGTGATGGTTCTTGTGATGGTTCTTATCATGGTTCTTGTGATGGTTCTTGTGATGGTTCTTGTGATGGTTCTTATCATGGTTCTTGTGATGGTTCTTATCATGGTTCTTGTGATGTTCTTGTGATGGTTCTTGTGATGGTTCTTATCATGGTTCTTGTGATGGTTCTTGTGATGGTTCTTGTGATGGTTCTTATGATGTTCTTGTGATGGTTCTTGTGATGGTTCTTGTGATGGTTCTTGTGATGGTTCTTATGATGTTCTTGTGATGGTTCTTATGATGGTTCTTATGATGTTCTTGTGATGGTTCTTATGATGGTTCTTGTGATGGTTCTTGTGATGGTCTGGTTCTATATGTCTGTTGGGTATCGTGCACTTTGGGTTCTTTTCTGTTGAATTGTATTTAATTATTTTTAGTATTTAGTATTTGTTATGTTCTTGTTGTTGTTGATGTTCTTCTGTGTTTGGTTTAGTTTGTTCTTGTTTTTGCTGTTTGTCAAAGCACTTTGTAAACCTGTGTTTTTAAAAGGTGCTGTAGAAATAAAGTTATTATTATTATTAAAACAATTGTACATGCTTTGGAAATACTGTGGCACAACATTAAATGTTTTAACCACCTACAGGGACGATGGAGGTCTGTGGTTTCCTCTTATTTTGAATGTCTCTTCTTATCACCTTCATGTTTCACAGTGCAGCACTTTCAACCTCTGTTCATTTTGAACAGGTGCAGTGACCAACAGCAGCCACCAGGGGGCAGTCAAGAGTGTCACTACCATGTCAAAGAGAGCAGAGTAAACATTTTGTTTTTTAAAAAGGCTGTCATGAAAAAAAAAAGCATACTGAGAATTTCTGTAAGCATTTCATAAGGCAGTTTCTGAATGTAAATAGTTGTAGTGACACTGTGTGACCACAAGGGGGCAGTAGTGCACAGAACAGTGGCTTTAAGGCTCTCTATGTACATAGCAGTAACACAGACAAACATAGCAGCTACACTTACACATGAAGATGAGCTCATGTTATGGTTTACATCTCATCAGTCATGTTGTAAGATGAAGGATGTTTATCCCACTTTGGATAAATAACTTTTTAAATATTACATCTGATCAGACGCACAGCTGCTGACAGGAAGTGACCAGAGGCAGAGCACAACATCCACAGCTGTTTTTTAACATTCTAATCAGTATAGAAACCATCCTAAATATCATCATCATGAAGGTCGTAGGTGTTCATAAAGAGCTGGGTCTTCAGCTTTTTCTTAAAGGTGCAGAGGGACTCTGCAGATCAAATGGAGTTTGGTACATCGTTCCACCACCGGGGGGCGACAGAGGAGAAGAGTCTAGTCAGAGACTTAGGACCCTGTTGTGAAGGTTGGATCAGGAAGATGAGTTTAAATATCTTCTGGCTGACACCAAGGCCACTGAGATACACTCTGTGTTTTAAGGGAGGACCAGTGGTGATTCTGGAGTCTGTCGGGGTCGAAGGTTAAAATTCACAGGGGGCCCCTCCAGCCAGCCATCAAAGATTACATTCTTATCTAAATAAAATAGAAGTATAAAGAAGCTTAAAAACTATGTGTGATGGGGGCCCCCTTAGGGAGTATAGCGGCTTTCCTGATGATGAAGCCGCTGAGAGGCTCAGGTTGGGCTTAATGCATTTGTCCGACGCGCTTTCAAAAGAATACTGTGATCCGTAAAAATAAGTTTGACTTTTTTATTAACGTAAAAAAGATAATCAACTTAACTTATAATAACGTGCATTAACTCATAATCACAGTGAACTAGAAACAATAGCGGTCAACAAAAAATACAGCAACCTAGCTCACCCCCTCTCTTCCACTGAGAACAAAAAATCAACACATCTCCACCCATACCCATGTGACCCGACATCCCCCTACTCAATATAATCCTAATAAATGATATAATAATATAATTAATAACCCAAAATACTAATATATAACAGACTACCTTAACCTTAAAGAAATACCACAAAGACAATTATATCCATCCATGGCTCCAACAGGGAGGTTTCCTATTGTCATTGCAAACCGTGCACATTTTGAGCCACTGCTGTGGTTTAAAGTTTGGCCTGGGGCCCCCCAAGCAGGTGCCTGTTTTACAAGCAGCACGTCTGGGGAGGACAGGGGGGTTGATGGGAGTGACTTCATACAGACGTCCTTCTGGCTTACAGCTGAGAGGAGTGAGTCATAACGTTACAGCTCGTACAAACACACAGCAGAGCACGCTGTACTTCTAGAAAAGCTGTGTCCAAAAATAGATTTAAATGTTCTGTTTATATTACAAAACATCTTCACTGGAATCTTGTTGTCTAGAGAAGACAATGTTAATGAAAACGCAATTTCTTCTTTTACACAAGAAGACGAGCAGCACGAGCACGGCCAACATGAGCAGACCCCCGGATACCCAGCCAATCACTTGTAGATTTCCAGACTCTTCAGGTTTATCTAAAAACACAGAAAACACTCTCAGCTCACTTTCAAAAGCATTTCTATTGATGAGGTTCAGTTTATAACGCAGTTCCAATAGAGATTAATGTCGCAAAAAAACAATCAAACTTACCCCAGGTGCTATTAATATGTAAGTTTGATTCTGAGTGAGACACCTCACAGGTGTACGTCGCTGAGTCATCCCTGAAGATCTCGATGTCATCCCTCCTCTGGAAGGTGTCATCGCCGTTGGGAAGGGGGCCTGTAGAAACCACTCTGTCGGCTCCGTTTAGAACACGACCCTCCTTCTTGATCTTCAGCTCGATATATTTGGGTAAGAAACCTGTCGCCAGGCAGGTCAAAACGACGTTCTGCTTGACTTTGGAGTTCTTTGCAAACATGAGAACTTTTGGCGGCGCTGCAAGGAGAAGCGATAAAGTGATATCATTTACAGGAAACAATAAAACGATGATGTTTTATCATGTGGATGAATGACACCAAATCCCAGAATGCACAGCACCGCAGGCCACTCCCACTAAGGTCCTCTAGTTCAGAATCAGAATCAGAAATACTTTATTAATCCCAGAGGGAAATTTGATCGTTGAAGTTTCTCCAAAATATACAATATAGCAGGAGAAATATAGAAATAAAAACATTTACAGACATGTTTACTTCAACACATAAGACCATTTCCTCAACTGATTCAGAGATTTCTTCCAGAATTGATCTTGGGAAATTCCTGTCAGAAAACAGACTCTATGTCTGTGTCCATAGACAAACAGTGAGAGCACCGACACTACCAGGCGGCGGCAATACAGCAATATAGCGGCGAGATGGCTGCTGCCGACAGGCCGGTCTTGTGTCACGGTGGCGACAGCCAAAACACAAGACCGGCCTGTCGTCAGCAGCCGTCTCGCCGCTATATTTATATTTTTCGCCATGATCAGCTTTCTCCATAGAGACTGTTAGCGTAGCTTCCAAGCAATATGGCGGAAGATATATGGTTACCCACTGATCTGTGATTGGTCTGTAGCTTCAGTGGTCGAAAATATGAGGAACTAGAGTTGTAGTTTCACCCCGCTAACCACAACAGCTTCCGGTGACGCAAAAATCATCATTTTGCGCCACTGGAAGCTCCTTTACAGACTCAGAAATACAAAGATTTCCCATCTCAGGGGAAAATGAGGGCGGGATGCACGACCATTCAAAAATACTACCAGGTTTCTAATGATACAAAGATTAATGCTAATGGGTGAAGTATCCCTTTAAGTGATGTGACTGGGGGTACTCACAAATGAACCCTTTCTTGTTTATTTATTTCTGAACTTGTATTTTAATCGTCCTGATGCTGGGATATCGATGTCTGTAGTGTGAAAGCTTGTGTCCCCTGCTTGTTCGGGTTGCTCTGTGTGGTCAGACGTGGAACACAGACTGTAATTATTAAAGGACGAGGCCTGAGTGGCGTCCCCAGTCTGTTCCTGCAGGGGGCGCTGGAGTCCCATCGATGGCGGTCTCCATGCTGGAAATGCTGTCTCAGTCTAACTTTCAGTCAACCTAACGACAGGCTGAGAGCTGGAGCTGAGGCGGGTTTTAAACCTCCTGACAAACCATAATAAAATTCACCCCCGTACAGTGGGTGCTCATCAGGACAATAACTAATCACACCAGTATCGTTTTTTTAACCAGGCTGTGAACTTGTTAATTTCTGCTTTTTTAGAATGGGTGTGTATGTGACTTCCTGTGCTTGTGCAGCCAGCCTCTAGTGGACACTTGGGGAACAGATTTTAGTAACACTTTATATTAAGGTGCTTGTTATAAGCATTAATAACAGTTAATAAATCACTTATAAGACCTTATTAGTTTCTTATTAACATAAATAAGACTATATAAGTGTTAATATAGGCATTATTAACACTTTTATTATGTATTATAAGACACTTATAGGCTCTTATTAGAAACGTACTAACACTTTATATATCGTCATAAACATTAATAAGATGTTTATTAACATTAATAAGACTTCATGAGCGTTAATTAAACAATACATTATTTATAATTGGCTTGTAAGATATTAATTAACAAAGAAACATCTTATAGACCACTTATCAACATTCATAAGATGTTTATTGACATCGATAAGACTTTATTAGGTTCATATTAATGCCTTATAAAGATTAATAAATACTTTATTATGCACTTATTAAGAGTTAATAAAGCTTCTCTGCAGGTACTGGATCTAAAGTGGGGACACTACTTATAAAGATTATAAAGATAAAGATGAATAATGCCTATATTAACACTTATATAGTCTTATTTGTGTTAATAAGAATCTAATAAGGTCTTATAAGTGACTTATTACCTGTTATAAATGCTTATTACAAGCACCTTAATATAAAGTGTTACCTAGATTTCAGTTGCATTTTCTCTGGCTAAAGGTTAGCATGAACGACCGTACCCTGAGTCTGTTAATCAAACAAGAAAAATGGATTTTAAAAAAAAAGAGGTTTTTCCGTCATACATACCGGCTTGAACAAGCTGCTTTTTCCTGCATTCCACGAACGCACTGAGCCATTCGATGCAATTATTCTGCAGGTAGCTGATGGTGTGATGTATCAGCTCCTCGTTATCCCACTTCCTCTTGGTCTGTTCTGCCACCACACTTGATGCGACCCAGACTTTGTTGGTGGCGTCGAAGGAAATGAAGTCCTTTCCATCGTAGCTGTACATGTCAATGCCACGTGTGAAATTCAGGCTGCTGTTTGCCGGCTGCTTTTCAGCCTCACAGCCGTGCCTCCACTGCAGCACATGGATGTCTGGAATGAATGGAAACAACACAGAAGTAGGTGAATTCATTGACAGATAAGATGAAAAGCTGCCTTGTTTGACCTTTATTGGGGGGCAATAATCAGTATTTATCAGTGTTTTATCTTACAGATCACTGATCAAATCAATAGTTTATAAAGTGCTCTACTTTGGCTCTGCTGCAGGTGTCTTTCCCTCAGAGTTTACCCACCACTCTGTCTCACCTATTGTCCTGCCCACAACACTATCTGATTGGCTAGACGTCACACAAGTAAAGGCTAAAGCCCGACAGATTAATCGGCCAAAATGAGCATCCAGTGACCATCGATATGCGCCGATGTTTCTAGATTTATTCACCAGTCAAATTGCATTTAATCTGAGTATCATTGTATTTCACTAGCAGTTCTCTTTCACCAGCAGAGGGCGCTGTATGGATTACAACGAGCATCATCACTCTCCAGAGTTTCAGGCGGAGAAGCATGTACATGCTCAGTGACCATCTTGTCTTCCTTAAATATCTTTTGATAACTGCATTTAAGGGATCAACGCAATAAAAGTAAAAGAAAGAAAGAAAGATATTGGTATCAGATTTTTTCACTCAATATCAATATCGGCCCAAAAAAATCCATATCAGTCGAGCTCTAATGCTATTCAACACTCAATCCTGGGCGCCTCTGACATGCACAGAGACGAGAGCAGCCTGCAGCAGAAGGAGAGTCTCCGGTTGAGCATTTAAACAAAGTCTTATTCTGTAATAATCAAAGTTTTAAATTTTGACTTAAAGATTTTCATTTTTACTTTACAAGGTTCCAAATATCGGTTACATGTACTTCCAATACTTGGTAACGGTGTCGACCCTGAAACACAAATATCTGTCGACCTCTATTTATCACACTTATTATGTAGACAAGAGCGTTTATTACATATTTTAAAGGACTGTTGTTGATTTGATTTTCAGATTTATTCACACAAATTTGACAAAATCCTGTAAAGCAATAATGAGCTGTGAGTTTAAAATGATTGACCATGGCAGAACAGTCGGTCTGTAAACGATGGAAAAGACAGTTTTGACCTGAAGTCTCTCCGTGTCTACACCTGACGCACCAAAAAGTCGGTTGCCGTTCCAAGAGGAACGATGTCTTTGAATAACGATTGCTGCATCAAAACGTAGTCCTTGACCACTCATGCTTCTCGACTCTTACCTGAGCTGTTCTGCTTCATCCGAGCCATCAGAATCTTGATGTTTCTTTTGAACCACTTCTGCTTGGCCTGGCGGGCCTCTGTGCCCTCGACCCAGTAAGGTTGAGGCAGTGACTTGTTCATGCAGTCTTGTTTGGGAACCTTCTTCTGACTCTTACTGTCGTAGTAGTCTATGATAATGTCATCGAGCAGACCCATGGCCGTGAAGGTGTAGAAGCCCGGGAGCCCGACAGATTTGGAGAAGGCAGTATAGGTGTACATGAGGGAATGCGTCTCTGAGATGCACACAGGTAGAAAGACAGACAGTTATTCTTAGAGAACATGTGAATAGCCTCTCTCTCTCTTTGTCTCTCTGAGCAAAACTCAAAGACAGTGGCTGTTTTTGTGACCGCCTCCTGTTCTAGTAGGACGTACTGATTCGGCCAAAATTCAGTATGCAGTACGAGGTATGCAAACAACCTGCCCCCCCCCCCCTGAGGTTTCCCCGAAGACATCACTCCTCTGTAGGGAGAATAAAAATGGTGGACCTGTGTTAAAGTTTTGTTCTAGTCTGGGGGTGGAGTCCATGGGTGGAGATACCGGGGGGGGGGGTTACCAGAATCCCACTGTGACATCACAAGGAGAGCACATTTGAAACAGAGCATTTTTCTCTGTGTTGTAAGACTTCTGCAGACCACAAACAAAGGACTGGATGAGATTATTTCACATGTTGTGGGTCAGTAGACTCTCAGGTTACACAGATAAATGTTCAGAAACACTGAAGAAGAGGATTTATCAGAATATGTCCCCATTAAATGATGGACAGTAACAGGAGAAATAATCACATTAAGACCAAACAAAAGCCTGACAGATATTGGGATCAGCCCTAAAAATCCCATATCGGTCGGGCTCTAGACTAAACCACACACAGATGTGTGGAGGCTCCTGATTGGATGACACGTTGAATAATTTGAAAAGAAACTTCTTTGACCTTATTGACAGAAAAATACCTTAAGTATAGAGTCCACATTTCTACCCTGCATTATTATTAACGTGTCTAGTTTTACAGATTTCAAACAGATTTTTCTAATTAATGCGTCAGTTACATCCACAGAAGACACACACACGCACACACACGCACACACACACACACACACACACACACACACACACACACACACGCACGCACACACACACACACACACACACACACCAGAAGGGACGTCACAACTTCTCCGTCTTTACATTCACTTTTGACTTGAACCATGAAAGTGTCAGAAAACTGGAACTTACCGGCGGTTACCGTCAGTCCTGTCGCCAACAGGACAAACACTGCGATGACACACATGTTTAACTCAAACCTCTCCCCCCCTCGTCTTTAAAAGTCAATATTAAGCCCATGTCGAATCAGCTGTTTTGTATGCCTCTATCGTCTTGGTGGTGCATTCAGGGTAAGCTCGTTAACTACAGCTGTCCAACCTTTTAGCTTTTTTAGACTTTTAGTTTTTTACGTATCTCATTCACGTTAACAACGGGGAAAAAAAACATGTTTCAGGATTCATATTTATTACTTTTTGTTGTTGTAATATTTTCTTAATGAGTGGCCTGAATACTAGTTAGCCTACCACATTAGCTTTTACATACCATGATTTAAAGTTTACAGATGTCAGTAAACGCACCAAAACCTGTTCTCCGTCTCAATAGTTTAGCAACTCTCTTCACATTACTGTGTGTGTGTGTGTGTGTGTGTGTGTGTGTGTGTGTGTGTGTGTGTGTGTGTGTGTTTGTGGTACAGTGGTTAGCGTGGAGGTTCCTGGTTTGAATCCCCGTCCTTCAGGAGTCTCTCTGTGTGGAGTCTGCATGTTCTCCTCGTTCATGTGTGGGTTCTCTCCTGGTTCTCCGTCTTCCTCCCACAGTCCAGAGACATGCTCGTTAGGTTAACTGCTGACTCTAAATAACCCGTAGGTGTGAATGTGAGTGTGGCTGGTTGTCTGTCTCTATATGTCAGCTCTGTGATTGGCTGGTGAACAGTCCAGGGTGTAACACGGCCTCTCGCTCAATGACAGCTGGGAAAATGTATTTCTTTTGAAGGGGCTGGTCCAGCAGAGGATAAAAGTCCTCTGATATAAACAGTGACATTTGTATTTGCACATCAACACTCAACTTCCACAATAAAAACATGAACAAATGAGTGCGTCATGGACAACATTATAAGATCCTGCTGTAAGCAGGAACAATAATTGGCATAATAAAACATAGATGAGTAGGCAGACTGGGTGGACCTGATTACCCTGTCTAAACATAAACACTTTCAACTGCTTCTTAAAAGACAGAGTCAGAAAGACGTAGCGAGATGGGTTAGGGAATTCCAACGTATTGGTGCTATGGCCATCACCACCTCTCTTAAAATGTGTGTGTGGGACAGACAGTGGGTTCAGGGTGTTTGACCTGAGGGAACAGGTGGGTGAATACGGGGCCTGACCGTGAATGGCTCTGAGGGTGAGGGTGAGAATTTTAAAGTTAATCCTACAGTATAGCCACAGGGAGCCAGTGCAGTGTTTAAAGCCACAGAGGCGCTGCACCTGGATTTACTCATTGAGGCGCTAAACGTTAGCTTGTTGGATGAATGAAAGTCAGAGTCATATTGCATTGTTGAACATGCCATTCATTTATTTTACATTTATTGACTTTCACATGTCCACATTTCCACCAAAAAAACACCCCCTTGTAACTCTTGCAGCAACTGCTTAGCTTTCAAAAAACAGTTTCCCCTTCTTGTTGGAACACCTGCCCAGACACAACATATTATTTAGTTAATCTGCTGCTCCTACACGAGTAGTCAGTTATTATTTAGAAGTGGGTATAACATATGGCAGGCTTTCCCAACCACATGGGGTCACCTGAAATTTTGATGCATTGATCAATAAAAAATATAATGTACATTCAGATATATCACAGGCTGCTGTGGGCCGTAGCCGATGATTGCAGAGTCTCTGTCGGTCATCCATTGCGCTGAAAGGTCCTCCCAGCCTAAACGTGCTCTAACATGAATGTTTACTCACAACACTGCAGAAAAAAAAAAACATTTCATGATCGACAACAATACTTTGAGGAAGAAGTTGAATGTGTTTTGGATTTCTGGGGTCGACTCTGGGTGACCAGAGTTGTGTAAAGACTTGTGTAAACAGAAAACTCAAAGTTCTTGGTCTCTTTCGGTTCTCTGTTTTTTTTTTTTAATTTTCAAAATCCCAGAGTTGTGGTGAAGGCAAGGCAAAGTTGTGTGAGTGACTGGTGAAGCGAGCAAGAGAGAGAGAGAGAAACAGAAAAAAAAACAGAGACTAAGAGCCTGAATAAAGCGGAACTTAAGGAGAAGAGAGAGGACGTTAACAGACGGTAGAAGGTAGTTGGTTTCCATCAAAGCATTCAGGGCTCTCGCCGGCTCCCCCTGGAGAGCGTGGCGCCCATAGGTGACCGCCCATATTGCCTACCCTATGCCCTCATGTTACTCTAAATACAAAATATTCTACATTATGAATAAAAATGGGACTGAAAAGAGGTACATTTTAAAAATGTCTCTGCTGCTTTTTATCATTATTGCTACTTTAATAATATAATTTTTAATATTTAATATCTATCTTCGGAAAGTCTGACCAGTTTTGCATCTTTATTATTGCCAGGGAGCCATGCAAAATGCTAAACGGACTCCAGAGGCATACATTGATCCTCATATTTTGATAGGTCTGCTGTATTTGAGGAGTTGAGTCCACCATTACTTATCGTAAATAAAGACCCTGACACACCAAGGAGACGGCAAAAAACGAGCAGGGACGAAAGTGCCTCCTGTGGCCTCGCCTCTTGTCTTGGCCAAAAAGTTGCACTTGAACACACCTCAAAGACTCCAGCCGACGGCCAACCACCACGTACGTTCTGCTCGTGAGTGAGAGGAAATAACTCTCCATGTCAGCAGGGGGCGGTAGTCCGTTGTTATGATACGAGAAGACCATTTTCACCCCGCTGTCGCTCATCACTCGTATTATAGGTCGTCTACTAATGGAGAATAATGTCTGATAAAAAGTAGGAAATGGCGCTGGCGTTGTCAGTTCTTGGTCTTTTAGTGGAAAAAGAAAAGAAGAGGAGGAGGAGACAAATAAGGAGAAACCTCACTAATGGGTGAAAGCATGGATACTACAGAGACATGCTCAAGAGGCTTTACTGAACCTGAGAGGAGAACTGGAGAGAAATGAAACAACAGAACAGCCAATCAGAGAGATTCCACACAGGTAGGTACGACGACCGCTCACCGACGGTCCAACTAGGACCGATGGCTGACGATCTCCTTGGTGTGTCAGGGCGTTAACACGAGGACCACAAACTGCTAAAACTTGTCTTTGCAAACCAGGTTTACCTCTTAGTTTAGGTGCAGCCGACAGGAGTGATCTGAAGAGGAGCAGAGTCACCCCCCTGCTCAGCACTGGGTCGGAATAAAGGGTAGATTGTCGTGTTTGTTGGGGAGCCGCCGTAAACTCTGAGAGGGAGAGAGAAAACGTTTCTCAGGAAAGGCACACTTGCCGTGAAGACACATCCTGTAAAAGAGTAGATCAGAGCTCGAGCCTCTATGTCGTAAAAAGAGACGATCCCTCCTTCATAGTCCACAAACACTCCGACCTTCTCGGGCACCTTAGACAGGGTCAGGATCACAGGTGGGTTTGTGTTAGCCTGGCAGCGTCCCCAGTAACAACCCAGCGTCCAGCATCCGTTTTCAGGACTGAGGGACAAATCGACACCCTTCCTAGTGATGGACTCTCTCGCCACTCCGACTTCCCATCTTGTTTGTCTGTTGAGGTGAACTTCGTAGTAGAACTTGCCAGAGGAAAAGCCTTCTTCTCCGAGGACATAATGCAGAGTGTCAAACCTTGCGGGGCTGTCAGGGACGCTCCTCTTCGTGCCTCCGTCCCTCACTTGTTTCCTGTCCTCTGAGACGATCAGAGAGGGGTGCGCAGTGTTTGGATCCAGAGTCAGATTTATTGCATGTTGCATCTGGATGTTGCCGAGCTCGTCACCAAACAAATTCTCATTTTGTCTCTCTTCGGCCAGGTCGACTTCTCTCGTGATGATCTCCATCTGTTCGTTGAGCGTCTCCACTGTTTTGGTCATTGCACTTTTTACCGTCTCCACTTCCAGAAGACGATGCGCTCTCCCTGCAAAGGGATGTTTTGTGCTGGAAGGCGGGGACTCAGGTGGGAGGCCCTGGAGGAGTCTGAGGTCATCCTGGGTCTTTGAGAGCTCTTCCAGCGTGTTACTCGTCCGATAGTCCTTGATGATCTCCAGCTGCAGTTGTCTGATGAGATTCTCAGCCTGCTGTTCTTCCGCTTTCTGCTTCCCCTCCAACAGCTCGACGAGCGTCACCATTTTGGTCATTATCAACGCCACCAGCGCATCGAAGGCCTTGACAATTTCCGCTTTTGTTCTCTCCAATTCCTCTCTACCTTGCTTCGTTGACTTCTGAATCATCAGGATCGTGTTGTGCTTGTTGCTCAGGCTCTGCTTGACCTCTCTGTTGACTTTCTTCACCTTATGTTTCCTCTCCTTAAGCTCCTCCTCCAAAGAGACGGCTTCATGCATCTCGTGGTGGTCCTTCAGGCACAGGATGCAAACACAGCTCTGGTCCTTCTTGCAGAAAAACTCCATCACCTTGTTGTGTTTCTTGCACATCCTGTCTTCGAGGCGCTTCACAGGGTCGATCAGTTTGTGCCACTTTAACGCCTGCACAGAGTGATGTGGCTTCAGGTGACCGTCGCAGTAGGACGCCAGACAAACCAGGCAGGATTTCAGGGCTTTACGCTTCGTCCCATGGCAGAGATCGCAGAACACATCCACAGCACCTGGAAGGGAACTTTTCACATCAGTTTCAAATCGTGTCTCCTTGAAAAGCTCCAACATGTCTCTGAACTCTGTGTTCACTTGCAGAACCGGGGTTTGTCCGAACTCCGCCTTGCACAGTGGACACTGGCTCGAGTCCCTGGTGGCCCAGTAGCCCGTGATGCAGACCTTGCAGTAGTTGTGTCCGCAGGGAGTCGAGACGGGTTCATTGAAAACTTCCAGGCAGATAGAACATGAAAAATGATCATCGGACACAGAGGACCATTTTAGAAGATTGGAAGAGGCCATATCTGGAAGAGAAAATGGGGCAGGAGCAAGTTTAAGGATCAAATAAATGAAAGGAAAATCGAGATAACAGTGAGGCTTAAAATCGACTGCAGTCCAAATTCTAAACATCATAGAGAGCTGTCTCCCCCCCCCCCTCTTTAGAGTGGATGCTCTCACAGGTCGCCATGTGGTGGACTCTGAAGCTTCAGTGTTTATCCAGCTCTGCATGGGTCTGTAAACCTTTCTGTGTTCTAACCTCTCTCCATTTTTCAAAAGCATCTCCAATATTGATCCTAGTTTGAGCACGTTTCTGCTCGTGGAGCTTATTAGAAACATGCAGAGGCTTTTTAGGTCGGGTACAATCACTTCTATCTGAACCACTTCTCTTGACCGCTTCCATCGCTGCAACACCTGTTGACCTGATAACTGCTCTCATATCTGGAAAACCGAGGGGCGTCCAAAACGGCCGTGTCGGGGGATAACCTTAAAGAGGTCATATTCTGCCCTTTTTGGGGTTCATATATTTAATCTATGTACCTACTAAAGTCTGTTCACAATAGCTAAAGTTATAAAAAAGTGTCTGTTTTCATGTACTGCCGCTCCATGCACCGGCTCTCTTCTGACTCTCTCTCTAAGGCTCTGAAGTGCCCACGTTCAGAGTCCCCACGTGTGCCAAGTCTGTTCTGAGTGGTCGGCCTGTCGGCTCTGCCGTAATTGGTCAGTCGCTCAGCACGGTTCTCGGAAATATCCCGCCCCTTTTACCATATTTGGGAATGCAGCCACTTTGGCTCCGAGGAGAGCAAAAACATTAGCACCTTAGCACTACTGTGCTACCGCAGGCTACGGCATATCGTGGGCGTGCTACAGAAGTTAACGGGCGTGCAACATGAGCTGCTGGGCCACAACGAGCCAATGGGCTTAGATCAGTGATCTCACACTGACAAGACATCACACTGACAAAATTTGATTTTTGAATTTTTTTGAGGGGGGCTAGAACCGAGCGTTACATGCGGCTAATGCTACAGCTAACAGGACGAGGTAGGAGAAGCCGCATTTCCGCGGCCTAACCATGCACAGGACACTTGGAAAACACACTAAAGGGCATATAAAACCAGAAAAAGCATAATATGAGACCTTTAAAAGCGCCTACCTTCTCTGGTCCAAACAAATCCAGAGCATTCAGGAGCAGAATGTAAAGTTAGAAGGAGGACATACTGGCTGCTGCATTGTTGTCAGAGAAGCCAGCACTTCAACATAGCATGTTTCCTTAATGATCAGATAGTAAGATACCTTTATCATCTCACTCCCTACACAGCTCACTGATTGGACCTTTAAGCCAGGTATACACTGTAGGGCCAATTTTCACCTGATTTTTGAGTCGAAAAACTGATTTTGAATTTGACTTATCTCCCATTTCCAGGTCGTATCAAAGAGCCATTTTATTGGTAAGTGATTCCAGTTTGCTGAAAAATCTAGCTTTTAAAGGAAAACGCTTGAAAACTTAAATTGATGGTCCTCTTTTTTCATTAACATGTGACCATGGTCAAGCCTGATTATGCCATTTGATGTTTGGTGGACTCCATTAATAAAAGTTTTTTTTTCCAGTCGTATCTTTGACTTTCAGCACAGATCAGATAACCCACTGAAAGTGCAGACTCATACATTAAACATTAACTGGATAAGAGATGAGCGGTTACACAGTTAAAAAGTCTCTTCCAATGAAAACTAAAAGGCTGAAAAACTGAACACAAATAAAGGAACTTCAATCGCAAATACGATATTACAATAAGGCAAGTTTTTTCAAAAGATGAGTGTGAGTTTGCAGCCCTGCTCTCTTTAGATAACGTTTACAGGAGATCTGACTGCAGACCTTATCGCCTTAGTGTCAATGTGGAACAACAAGAAAGAAAATATGGAAGAAAATATCTGATTCCTAACTCAGGGCGAGGTCTCTCTGGTCTTAATGACAGAAGTATGAGCAGGTTTTGCAGGATCTTGCAGGCATTGGAGCGTTGTCTTTCAGTGTAAGACTAAAGTTGTGCTATGCACTTCAGTTTAACTAGTTTGTACACGGATTAATGTGCCTTCATCTGAGTATTTGTACTTAAATTTAAAATCGCTAATTATTAAAAATAAAACATGTAGACCCGTTTCTAAATGTAAGATCCTCATTTCTTACACGTTTACAAACAACATATTACCAGAGTGTATGTTTCACTCCATGCTTTAAAAGTTAAATGTCAGAAATAAAATGAAAGGGTCAGAGCAGGTAAAGGAGTCAGAGCTCACCTGTTTGGTTGCCTCAGCTGTGGATTTCTCTGCGAGCGAAGCAGGAGTTGCAGCTCTTGAGAAAAATGATCTCTTAGGTTTCATTTCCCCTGTAAGCGGAAAACACCTCCTTCTGTGTGTCTGTGTGTGTGTGTTTGCTTGTACTTCTATTGTTGTGAGGACCAACGTCAGTGTTTGGACACACACACACACACACACACACACCAGAAGGGACGTCACAACTTCTCCGTCTTTACTTTCACTTTTGACTTGAACCATTAAAGTGTCACATGTTTAACTCAAACCTCTCCCCCCCTCGTCTTTAAAAGTCAATATTAAGCCCATGTCGAATCAGCTGTTTTGTATGCCTCTATCGTCTTGGTGGTGCATTCAGGGTAAGCTCGTTAACTACAGCTGTCCAACCTTTTAGCTTTTTTAGACTTTTAGTTTTTTACGTATCTCATTCACGTTAACAACGGGGAAAAAAACATGTTTCAGGATTCATATTTATTACTTTTTGTTGTTGTAATATTTTCTTAATGAGTGGCCTGAATACTAGTTAGCCTACCACATTAGCTTTTACATACCATGATATAAAGTTTACAGATGTCAGTAAACGCACCAAAACCTATTCTCCGTCTCAATAGTTTAGCAACTCTCTTCACATTACTGTGTGTGTGTGTGTGTGTGTGTGTGTGTGTGTGTGTGTGTGTGTGTGTGTGTGTGTGTGTGTGTGTGTGTGTGTGTGTGTTTGCTTGTACTTCTATTGTTGTGAGGACCAACGTCAGTGTTTGACTTTCAGTGTGAGGACGTTTTCTGATTAGTTGGGATGCTTTTGAAGAGGAATAGATAAAGAAAGTGAGAACATTTTCACTCATGGAAAATGTTCATATATATTTGTAAGAGTAAAAACAACTTGGAAAACAAATAAAACATAGTTAACAGTAATCTAACAGCAGTTTCCAAGAATTTCAAGATGTTCATTTTCAAGTGGTGGGCATTTTTGGAAACTTAAAACATAAGGAAGGAAATTTGTATGAAGTGTTGACATTTCAAAAGAGGTGGCAGTTTTAGAAAGTTTTGTCCTTACTGGCAGTTTCCTCATGATCCCTGTGTGCCGTCATGCGTTCTTACCGCTCTCGGGAGTTGATCGCACACCCTCTCTAGTCAATGTTTCCACAGCCAGCGCCATGGTCAGTCTCTGCAACTGCTCTCTGCTCTGTTCCTAACACGCTTTAAGGCGCCATGTCCACCTAGCGCTTTTCCCTGGGCAGCAAAGCGCTGGCTCTGGGTACAGGACGTGATCCATAGGTGGCAAAACTACAGAGAATATCAAACATTCAGACGAGACAGTCGGTGACGTTAGCTGCATTTCTGAAATGTTTAAAACTTTTTCGACTTGAGCACTCGGAGCGGCCACACAAAAAAGGCAGAGCTCTCCGAAAGAAGGCGCTGTGCTTTATCTCTGTGCTGCCGCATTTTGCTGTGAACGCTCTCTCCTCAATTGAAAACCATTTTGAAAATAGTTGTTTGTAATTAGGGCCGTGACTGATACTTGAATGCAAGCAGCCGTATTGTAGCTGTTTTGTCAGGAGGCTAAAAGTCTGCTGTAGCTCAAGTGGCATCCTCCAGTGTTAAAAAAATGAAGCCGATGCAGAAGTGCAAGATTCATCGAGTGTCTGCTTGAGGACCAAAGTAAAGTCTTTATCTGTGATTCTTCACACTTATATGTAATATAAATCAAGTATCTCCTCTGAAAATAACTCTGTGAGTCATGACTGTCTACAATGGGTGTAACACTCGAGTCCCACTGTCTGTGATGTTTTCAGAGTTTTCAGAGTCCTATCTTCACTTTGTTTACATCGCCTGGACGGCCGGCTGACTCCTCCCCTCGAGTATAAAAGTTGTTTAATTGAGGGACTAGAGAAAAGAAGAATAACATACTGTACTCACTGCTTAACTGTGTTTCTAGATCACGCTCATTTCAGGTAAATTTACATGCAGTGTGAAGATACCAGCATAATAAAGATCGCTAGTATTAGCATGCTAACACAACAATGCAGCACCAGTTGTTTTGGTTTGTTGGAACCAACTCAGCCGGTGCAACACCTGAAATGTTAGTAGAGCGTAACATCCCTCATAAAGGAGAGATAAGTTCAAAGTAGATGACATCTGAACTCACACAGAGCTGCTGACACTGGTGCTGTAGGAGATCACTTTTTGAAGGCATCGTCTCGAATTGAAAGCATTTTTACCTAGTCTTCTCTCATTTTCTAAAATGAATTAAAAAAATTCTTCTCTTTGAAAGTTGGACATTTTGGGAAATTTAGATATTTTGGAGACTTTTCATCAAGATGCATCCTCTTAGCAGTGACAGAAGATTTCTCTTAAAATAGCCTGATTGTTTTTGTAGCTCTACTTTTTGAAGCACATCTGTTTATATGTGGGACCTGCTGTCGTTTGTCTATTTGTTTGCTTTATCCCAGTTTTTAATCAATACGTGACGCAAGCAGACATGGACTGAATTAAATTAGAGAGAGAGAGAGAGAGAGAGAGAGTGGTAGAGCGAGGATGAGAGACAGAGAGAGAGAGAGAGAAAGAGAGAGAGAGAGAGAGAGAGAGAGAGAGAGAGCATCAGTGTTGTTTGTGCTGCGATCAGAGAGCAGAGAGGACCTCTTCATCACGACACAACCAGCGGCTTGATTCCAGGTAAAAAACACCTTCACCTGCAGGTTTTAGTGTTTTAGTGCTTTGTGGTTTTTCGTGCTGTTTTTTTATCAGAGAAGATGGAGATGCTGAAGGAGGGGCGCTGTTCAAACCCCTTTAATAACCCTGTTTAACCTCTGTAACACGTACAGACAGCATGATGTTTTAAAAAGAATATCGTGTTGTTTTTGTTGACGTGGATGAAGCTGACGCACACCTTTCATTCTGATGCGTGTTTTCATTGTCTGTCCGTGGGGCGTTTTTCCCCCCTCATCCTGCCCGTTACTACGCACATTGGCACAAACCACCAAACCTGATCTGTCGCCTTTTATTTCCTCTATTATGATTTAATCTGTTTTTTAAAAATAAAGCATCGCTGTCATGTTGGGTCTGAAGCCGACCCGGGGTCTGTCTCTGATTTATTGGTGCGTGTGTTGGCTGTGTTTGTGTCCTCGGGTTGGTTTGTTGTAAAATGGAGGCTGGATGGAGCAGAAACAGGAGGAGGAGGAGGAGGAGGAGGATGCTGCTATGGCCTTCCTTCCTCCTCCTCCTCCTCTTCATCTCACAACCTGCTGGTCCACATCACATGGCGTTCACACACCTTTAAAATCACCCCTAATATTCTGATATTAAACCGTGAAATCGTCGTTTCGTGTAAATGTAAGGGTGTGTAGTCGGTCTGCTGCGCTTTGTTATTCTGGTGGTTTCCAGTTGGACCAGTGATCCCACAGGACCTCCGTGTGTTTGTGTGTGGGGAGGGAGAATCTCCTCCTGTCTGAATAACTACAACCCTTTAATTTCATTTATTTTATTTTATTAGAATAATAATCCTGTTATTCCACAGCTCGATACTCAGAACCTAATGAAATATTTTAGAGAATATTAAAAATCATTTTGTGTACATGCATACAAATGTCCTTTTTGGGGTTTTGTGTATCATGCATGTCCACAACATAAAGCCTTCATCAAGGCAGGAGAGAATCAGCTAAATATATATTTTTATCTGATACAAAAAAATGTGACGAATCCAAAAACGTCACAGAACAACACAAACAAGCGGCTTAATGAGATCATTATCTCTGAAGTACGGGTCGGCTTTTAAACGTTCCCAGACTGTTGAGTTTAAAGGTTTTATTTTGGTTCTTTGCAGTTCAGGTTCACACCCCACTCTGCTCCGTCGGGATCAGCTGCTGCGTACCGTTTAGTTCGGACGTCAGATCTTGGAATGACGTCACACCCCAGCTGAGAACGTTCCAGTTTCAAGTCGGGGAAGCAACATGGCCGCCTCGTTTTGTTAGCTAGTTTGTGCAAGAAAATAACATTACGTCATGTCAACAGGTAAAACTTGCACGACACTATCGATGTGACTGATTTAATTAAGACTAAGTTACCAACGAACACGATGCTGTACAGCTAAACTTTACAGTCAGAAAGTTGCCAGTGTGACGCGTCGTCGGTAACGCCCTCTGATGTCGGGATTACGACTCGGACACGCAGAGGAACTTCAGTAGCCCGAGCTAAAATCCAACATGGCCGCTACGTGCATCAACAGTAAAGTTTAAGCTGCACGTTATAAATCAATCTCAACGATAGGATCATGAAATGCTACCTGTGGTCATGTTGCTTTAGCGTTAGCTGCCATGTAGCTTCTCCGACTTGTTGCCAACTCGTTACTGGAACGCCGTCAACTTGGATTTGACATCTGAGGATTATTTGGACAAATAGTCGGTTGGGACGAGCCTCGGGTCGGGTCACACACCCGACTCGAGGCTCTAAAGGAACGATATCACCCTCAGGCCCCGTGCGCACCTGTACGCTCGGGGAGTGTTAGCATGAAGCGTTGATGCTCTGAGAAGAAAAGCGCTGCGCGTCCGTCCTGTTTCCATGACAACAGTCTGTTGACAACGGTTACCGCTGTATGACCGACACGGCTCTGTCACTTTTCACTGCATGTTTTATATTTGAGGTCGTTTATTTCCCGATCAGACACGGAGCGAGGAGGACGAGGAGACGAAGCTTCGACACGGGGAATATCAGACATTTGGAAAGGAGCGCCTTTCTGAAAAGTTCAAAAGATTTTTAACCTGAGCGCTCGGAGCGGGCGCACAAAGAAGGCGGAGCACTAAGAAGAAAAGACGCTGGGCAATTGAAAACAACTGAAAGAAGACGCTGGCGCTCAGGTGGACACGAGGCCTCAGGAATCATTCAGAATACTGGGTCTCCTTTTCCTCGCTCACACTTCTTCCCCGTGTGCATTCTACACGTTTCATATCCGCGGTGACTCATGTGGTCGTTTTGCGTAACCTTTGTCGTGCCCTCAGCAGAGTCAGGAATGTTTCAGCCCCCGTTTGGACACCGATGACTCTTCAGTTCAGTCTGTGAAGCGACCAGCTGAGACCTGAGATTACACCAACATGTCACCGACACACGTGGAGTCATGGAGGAGTTTTTAATTTGAGTATAAAGATAAACTGAATCTCTGTACATTTAAAGTTATATTTGATCCTGATCTACTGTTTTCAGCCAATCAGATCGCCCCTCTGTCTGCACGTCTGATGCAACTGATGGCAACGGTTAGCTTAGCATGTAGCAGCCGCTGCAGACGGTATCTGACTCTGATTGAAAAGACAACAGAGCTTCAGTCTGTGTGGATGCTCACACTATAGAGACATCTCATATCCCTGCTTTGACCTACTAAATGATCAGTGTGTGTGTGTGTGTGTGTGTGTGTGTGTGTGTGTGTGTGTGTGTGTGTGTGTCTGTGTCTGTGTGTGTGTGTGTGTGTGTGTGTGTGTGTGTGTAAAGCTTCTGATGTCGTTCACAGTGCAGGAGAATCGTTTCAGCTCATGTTGCAAAAGAAAGAGAAGTTTACGCTTCAGACGCTGAGCAGGAGGTCAAAATCCTGAAAGTATCGAGGTCCAAAAACAAGGAAAACATTTTCCTTGTAAACTTGAGGGTGTTGTGTTTAGACGAGCATAATAATATGAGGATGAGTAAACTTCCTGCTCATTTTTCTGCATTCAGACTTGTTTTGGATCTTTTTTTGGGGCTTTTATAAAAACAAATATGAGGGGAAACGCATGTCATTTTATATTCTTAAATATTTCATCCATTATTATAGTTTACATATCTTATAAGCTCAGGTTTTTCAGATTCTTGGGATGAAATGATTCTTAAAAGTAAAATAAAAACATTCTTTGTGGTGTTGAAAGACTCCAGGTGATGCAGACGAACTGGACCAGGACACAGTCTGCTGTTTTTCAAATTCATGATCAGTTATAAGATCATAAAGTGAATCATTATCCCAGAAAGATGTGAACCAATTTCAAGGATTCTGCACATTTTCTAGCTTCCCTCCTTCCTTCCTTCCTTCCTTTCCTCCGTCCTTCCTTCCTCATACGTTAGATGATGGAGGTGGATGAGACGGATGTTGTGCTGATGGAGGGAGTGGCTCCTGGATGGATTTCAGCACCTCGTCCATTTTCTAAAGTGGAGAGCCGAATCCATCCTCCGGCCGATGATGGACACTGAGTGTTAGCATTAGCGTCTTTAGCTACCTCTGTAATCAGTGGCTCAATTGGCTTACATTATCCCTGCTTTCTCTCTCTCACACACACACACACACACACACACACACACACACACACTCATGCAGGAGCTAAACATAGTGCTCGTCTGATGCTGCAGATCAGAGAAGAGTGGATGAACTGAAGGCAGAGCAGACCGGGCCGGTCTTAATCTGAAGATGGTTCCTAGGAATAAATGATTTAGTGGATCACAGGGACCGGTCCTGGTTCAGACAGGAGGAGTCCAAGCTGCTCCTCGATTGGACAGCTTGAAAAACCTCCTGATGAGGCGTTTGATGCGCAGGTCTGATTACTGTTTGAGCAAAAGTTAAAAGTTAATTTCCACATAGTGGCGCCACTGTTTTGCGTTGTCCAATGGGAGGAGCCCCTTGCCCCACTGTCTCAGTTTCTGGGGCGTCGCAGAGCGCAGCCATAAGCAGCTGTACACACAAGTTCACAAGATCTCATCATGAGAACTACAAGATCACGCGGGAACATACGATTGGGAGTCTGAAGTATAAGGTGTTTTATTTTGAAATTGACCAGATGCTCTGTACATTCCCTTGACTGACTTCCTGTCCGGCTCGATCTCTGTGAAAAACAGACTTGATGCTCATTTGAAACAGATCACAGCAGAGTGGCGCTGCTAGCACGCTCCAAGTAGGCGGCCCGGTTTCCAATCCGACCTGCTGCTTCTTTTCTCATGGCTTCCAACTCTATCCACTGTCCTTTCAGAATAAAAGGCATGAAAGCCCAAAAGGATACATCTTTAAAAAAAGAAAGCCAACCTTCTCCTTTTAGTAAAGCTGCCTTTAATTAAACAGCTTTAATAAGATTTTAAACTTTTACTCTGCACTGTATTTTTTTTTTTACCCTTTTAATTTCTTTAATTTAATTAATTTTTTTATTAAATTAATTTAATTTTAATTATTTTTATTTGAACATATTTTCAGATTTAATAATTTCAGTGATTTTTAAATGTTCTATTTTAATGTTTCTTTTCTTTCCTCTGTCGTGATGCTTCTGATGTCTTGTGTGAAGCACTTTGAATTACCTTGTTGTTGAAATGTGCAACATAAATAAACTTGCCTTGCCTAGTTGAAAGTTACTTAATTGGGTTTTGGAGTCAGCCTCAAGTGGACACTTGAGGAACTGCAGTTTTTTACACTTCCTGTCTGGCTTCATATTTCAAAACCAGAGGTTACCACTTGTTCAAACTTGACGGGTATTTGTTCAAGCTGCACAAGTGTTTGATGTCATAGATGAAAAATATTCTTATTAATAGATGTGATTTTTATTTGACATTAATTTTACTTCCTCCTCTGTGACAGGCACAGCTGCAGAATCCCTCATCATGACTAAAGAGGAGAACCTGGAGGTGCAGGAGAAGGAGAGGCACGACCGAGAGGAACAGGAGGAGGGCAGGGTCCAGAAGGAGGAGGAGGAGGTGCTGACGGAGGAGGAGGAAGAGGAGGAGGAGAAAGAGGAGGAGGAAGATGAGGAATACGGGCTAGAGGAGGAGAGGGAGGGCGAGGGCGAGGAGAGGGCGGAGGTGGACGACGAAGACGAGGACGAGCAGGAGGAGGAGCAGGAGGAGAGAGAGGAGAGGGAGGAAGACGAGGAGCATCTGACCGGCAGGGAGCAGGAGGCCGAGCAGGAGCAGGAACCGCTGTCCGTGTCTCAGTACCAGAGTCCGGTTCACGAGCCACGTCGCAGAGCCATGGTGCACCCCTCTGCCCAGGCCCCTCTGCCCCAAGACTACAGTGAGTCATACCACCTTAAATACACACTGTAACACCACCTTTAATACCACACACACACATCATACCACCTTAAATACACACTGTAACACCACCTTTAATACCACACACACACGTCATACCACCTTAAATACACACTGTAACACCACCTTTAATACCACACACACACGTCATACCACCTTAAATACACACTGTAACACCACCTTTAATACCACACACACACGTCATACCACCTTAAATACACACTGTAACACCACCTTTAATACCACACACACACGTCATACCACCTTAAATACACACTGTAACACCACCTTTAATACCACACACACACACACACATCATACCACCTTAAATACACACTGTAACACCACCTTTAATACCACACACACACATCATACACACACACATCATACCACCTTAAATACACACTGTAACACCACCTTTAATACCACACACACACGTCATACCACCTTAAATACACACTGTAACACCACCTTTAATACCACACACACACACACACACATCATACCACCTTAAATACACACTGTAACACCACCTTTAATACCACACACACACACACACACACACACACACACACACACACACACATCATACCACCTTAAATACACACTGTAACACCACCTTTAATACCACACACACACACACACACACACACACACACACACACATCATACCACCTTAAATACACACTGTAACACCACCTTTAATACCACACACACACACACACACACACACATCATACCACCGTAAATACATTATTTATGTAACATATACAGACTGTACAGAGTTTTAGTTAAAAACTCAATATCAAAATAGGTAACTATATCCTATATATAGTTCAGCCTCTGATTCCCATTAAAACACACAACACAAAACAGTGAAGTGAAGAAACATCTGCAGAATCTCTAAGAGGACACACACAGATATACAAAACACACACACACACAGACAGAGTATGCATGCAGAGAAAGTCGGAGTCATAAACAGCAGAGGATTGTCGGTGCATAAAGTTTGTATCATTTTGAACGATCAATAGGTTTGAAAAGCTCTGAAATGACTGCTGAATGTCTGACAGGGTGATCAGTATTCATGAGACAAACTCAGGGTCGACCAACTCCATTATACACTCTCTGTGTGTGTGTGTGTGTGTGTGTGTGTGTGTGTGTGTGTGTGTGTTTGACCCTCTCCGTGCAGCAGTGAATACAGAGCAGTTCTCCTCCGCCTGACTGACAATTTTCAGTCCTCACTTTGTTTCTACAAACATATTTATGACGATTTCTTACATTAACATTTGTGAGAGTCTTGCTACGAGGATTCTGATCGAATTTCTTGCTTTTAGGCAGCAAAGTGTCGCTATTTTGACAGATTTTTGTATGAGAATCAGGGGAGGTAATGTGTTGAACACATGATCTTTTTGCTTATTTCTCTTCCCTTCTACTTTTTTATCCCAGAGATACAAAGTTCAATGTAAAGGCTTTATATGCAATCTTTAAAACTTAAATGTAGAAATCAAGTATCTCCTCTGAAAATAACTCTGTGAGTCATGACTGTCTACAATGGGTGTAACACCCGAGTCCCACTGTCTGTGATGTTTTCAGTTTTCAGAGTCCTATCTTCAGTTTGTTTACATCGCCGGGACGGCCGGCTGACTCCTCCCCTCGTGTATAAAAGTTGTTTAATTGAGGGACTAGAGAAAAGAAGAATAACATACTGTACTCACTGCTTAACTGTGTTTCTAGATCACGCTCATTTCAGGTAAATTTACATGCAGTGTGAAGATACCAGCACAATAAAGATCGCTAGCATTAGCATGCTAACACAACAATGCAGTGCGAGTTGTTTTGGTTTCATGCTGGTGCTCAAGGGCGACATCTGCTGGATTAAAACATCGCATATAAAGCCTTTAAACAATTGTTGTTATCGGAAGTGTTCTGGTTCATGCTTGTAGTCTGAGTGCTTTGGTCCATTAATGTTTTAACCGAGAGGGAGCATGTAAACGATGAAGTGGGGGGGTCCAAGTATGGTGGCATGATTGGGGAACGGGAGTTGCCGATGGTGACAGTCTGTTTTCTGTTTGAGAGGTAGCATTGAAACCAAGAGAGAGAGCGCTATTGCTGTGGTGCCGAGGTGGTGAGTTAGGCGGTTGAGGATGAAGGCGTGGGAGCTTGTGTCAAAGGCTGACAAGAGGTCAAGGAGAATAAGTATACTGATTTGGCATCAGTGAGAAGGTCATTTGTGTCATTCAAAGAATTCTGGTTCGTGTTTGTAGCCTGAGTGTTTTTGTTCAGAAACGTTTTAAACGAGGTGGAGCATGTAAATGATAAAGAGGGAGGAGAACAAGTACGGAGCCTTGAGGCACACCATGTTTGGCCGGAGATGGGTGGGAGTGGGATTTTCTGATGGTGACTGACGGACTGTTTTCTGTTTGAGAGGTAGCATTAAAACTAAGAGAGTGCAAATCCGGTGATGCCTAGATGGTCATATGGGTGTTGAGGAGGATGGCGTGGGAGATTGTGTCTAAGGATTTGAAAAGGTCGAGGAGAATAAGTATACTGATGTGACTAGAATCTGCAGAGGTGAGGAGGTCGTTGGTGATTTCTTTGCTGAGACGGTCCTGCATAACTCTAACTCCAGTCTTGCTTCTCAAGTTGCTAGTCGTACTGTTAACAAATGAAATGCATGGACATTTTTCAGAAGCCCATTATAGCTAATTGCTTCTTTCACTGGAAGCCTTAGAAAGTTGGCCAGCGTTCCCAGAGGCTGTATCGTCATCAGATAATGTCCGATGAGTTCTGAGATTGTTGTTTCACCTCATGCTTATCATTAATCACTTCGAGTCTGACTGTGGACTAAAAAACTGGGGCTGTCTGAATAACTTAACGGACTCCTGAGCCGCTGATAGTGAAGTAAAGTGACGTTTGTTGTCGAGGTGGTTCGAATCACTCAGTGAAATGAAATCCGCTCTCAGAGCTCAGACTGCCGAGCTGGCAGGAAGAGAAAGTGCAAAGCTCACAGGTTACTTCTGATTTAACGAGGGTGGCTGAAAGTTTTTGGCCTCAATGTCTTGCCTGATCCGCTGTTTTCTGCTCTACAAAACTTTTCCTCAACTCTTTCCCTGTGTGTCAATCTTCCCGCTTTCCAGTCCTGCTCGGGTGTTAACTCTAACATTTCTTATCTCCGTCTGTCTCCAGCCTTCACCTTCTTCGACCCAAATGACCCGGCCTGTTTGGAGATCCTCATGGATCCTCAGACCACCATCCCGGAGCTGTTCGCTATCGTGCGTCAGTGGGTTCCCCAGGTGCAGCACAAGATCGACATCATCGGCAATGAGGTGAGAACGCAGCAACACATCAAAACGTTTCCTGTGGCAGGGGATCTAACAGTGTCAACAAACATGAAGAAGTCCTGTCTGTTTTGACAAACTGTTTGCCTGATGAAGATCTAGTTCCCAAACCATTTCCCAATAAAGAAAGGTTTGAAAGCTAGACAGTGTGTGGGAGTTTGCCTGTAACTTTAAAATGTTGTTTTGGGATCACAGATAACGATATTATTTGATTATTACTAGAATCGTATCTGAGATTAAAATTCTGGTGACGTGACAAAACCTACTAGGGGTCTCACAGGAACAGAAAGGTTATATTTATTGCAGTAGATTGCTTTCTTCAAGGCTGCCGTCAAAATGTATCTCACCAAACAGAGTCCCTCTGCACCTTTAAGAAAAAGCTAAAGACCCAGCTCTTTCATGAATACCTACTAACTTAATGATGATGGTCTCCATATTATTGATGATGAATTGGGTTGCATTGGGTCAAAAAAGCCATTAAAGAGTCTGAAGTCACAAAAAACTCAAACACACTCAAAGAGTCAAACAGTGGCATATCAGCAACTCCTGTGTTCTGAGACGTAGAATTACTCTTTGGTCCATGAACTTTGGTGGCTTTGAACGGTCACAGTTGTTTGACAAAACAGCATTTTGTCCTTAAAAATTTGGTTTCCTCTGTAGGGATCCACGATGTAATGTTGTCAGACATTTTAAGTGAACACAATTTTTGTGTCACAAGTTTATTTTTTAAAGGATAACGCTGCGACCTTTGATGCTTGTTTTGTGGTAGCCAATTCAAGCAATCTACCGGAGTAATTCCCAAACCTTTTATACCTGCTGAAAGTCCAAGTCAAGTCCCAAGTCTTTGGGGGGGCAAGTCCAACTTAGATCTCAACTCTCTGAGGACAGCGACAGGTTGAAGTCTTTGTCACATTTGTTTGCAACTAAAGTGTGACACGAGTCCAAGTCTGGAACTGAAGTCCTCATCGCTGTTATTTAGACCCCAAAATATGTAAAACAAGGGCCTATAAATGAGGGTATTTCTCTTTAAATGTATTTCAGATGGTCACCAGCATATTTAATTTCAGATTTGTCTCTGTGGTTTGTTGCCAGTTAGCTTGGTGACTACAGCTAATGTTAATGCTAACTAAAAAAAGCTAACAGTTAGTTTACAATCAAGCTAGGACTGCAGGTCTCACTCTCTCTCTTTGTCATCTTGTGTCTCAAACAGTCGACCAGTTGTGTTAAACTGCCTGAAAACGGCCCTGCTCTAGTTGTTCTGGCATGGAGCCCGAAACCACACTCAGTTGTCATTGTCACAATGACCCAGATTCAACCCTCATGATACACACACACACACACACACACACACACACACACACACACACACACACACACACACACACACACACACACACACACAGTACACGGACACAGATAATGAACAATGAAAGACCCCTGAGCTGCGTGGAGCTGGTATTAAAGCTGTAAGAGAGAAGCCTTACACATTTTGTTCTTTGTGAGACATGCATCATTATCCACATTTATTATTATTAAAAAATAAAAACAAACAGGAGGGAAAGCTGCTTTAATAAAGCTGCTAAACAGGCTGGCCCTAAAAAGGTTTAACCATGCAGTTAGCTCCTTTGTTAAAAAATTAATCTATTGCAAGATGTGCAAAAAACTGCAGTTCCTTTTGTGTCCACCTGGGGCTGGCTGCTAAAGCCAAAGACTCTGCATTAGGTACCATTTATGACTGCTCTTTTTTTTACAGCAGGAATAAATGTGTTTACAGCCTGGAACAAGAAATGAATTTGGCATCAATAGCTCATCTTTTATAATCGTACACACTGTACAGGGGTTGCTTTTTAAAATAATTTATCCCAAGAGTTATTCATAAACGTGCGTAATATTTAACAAAGCTAAAATAATTTGCGCTACAAGCTCCATCTCCACAGTATCTAAAGGACAGTACAACCCCCAGAACAGGGTCTTGATTTAGTCCCTGGTCTCTGCTGTGGCAACACATTGATTTCCTGCAAAAGGTCCTGGTCCCTGACGTAAAGTTCCTGCAGTCTAACATTTCACCTGTGGATGCATCATCTCAGTTAAACTAAGACTACTAACCTGAAGCCTACCAAAACTTAACTAATACAAAACATTAAATAGAAGAGATTATTTCGGTGCTGGCACAAGGTGCTGGTGTGGTTTTCTTAAAGTTGATTTTTTTCAGTTTAGAGCGCAACAATAAAAATCAGCTGACACGGGCCCTCGACTTCTCATACTTTACATTTTTCAGAGGTGAGTCCTCACAATGTCAGTAATACGAGTACACACAGACACAGTGACATTGACCCAGTTAAAATGGCTGCATCGATTTGAAAAGAGAGAGATAGTGTGGTGCAGAGAGAGAGAGAGAGATGTAGAGTCAATGAGGCTCGACCATGACTCAGCAGGAAGCTGACTCAGCCTGCAGGAATAAAAAACAAGGAGCTGACAGTGACTCAGAAAGAAGCCGAAAGATGGATTCAAGTGTCACATTTCTTACCAGGTGTTCTGCACCAACTGCAAACCTGTTTTTTTCGAAATATCATAACTTTTACTTTTACATTTTTCTGGCCATTACTTATGTAAATAACATCACACATCGTTTACGAGATATCACAGAGAGCTGAAGTGAAACAACCAAAATGACAAATTCACAAGTCCAAAGTTCATAAGTCCACTCCCTCATTTCAGCTGTTTTTGATTGGATTAGAATAATATTTTGTAGTTTCTTAAACATGTAACCACAAAGAGACTCAGGAAGCCTTTCAGGGGCAGAACGCTGCGGGGCACATCTGCATGAGGAGCTCATAATCCTGCTGTTAACACATCACTCCTAAACATCTGAGTGTGGATTGAGCTCCAGATATCTGCAGGGTTTGATCTCCACATACTTTATACCTTAGAGGACAGTGTATAGAGTAGAAAAACTGGGAGAGTGAGTGAGAGAGAGTTAGTGGAGAGTGACATGATGGAAAGGAGCCACTTGAACCCAGGTCGTCCGCTTAGAGGACTTTACCTTTGTACATGATGCCACCCTAACCGCTAGGCCATCTGAACTCAAAAAACTCCTTTTTTATCTGACACTCATTTCGACTCTTGCCTGAAATGGTTAATTTCAGCTACCATCTCTTTCAGGCCCCCCTTCCCCACGTGCCCACTTTCTTCTGATTGACCAGAAGAGAGTCTATGTAAGAGGTTTCAGCGGCTTACGTCGAGGCTTGAAGCCACCTGGTCAAATACTTGGTTGCGTATTGGCGACTGTCTTGTAATTTGCAGAACAAGCTGTTTAGCGCCCTCTGCAGACTCATCCTGGGATTACTCCAACAGGTTTACCTCATGATCTGAAACTTTGCCCACGTTTAGTTTGGGCTTCCTGCATTGTTACACTTTGGTAAAAAACATTAGTGACCTGTTTTCTTACATGGAGAAGACATTTAACAAAAGAATCCCTCAGATGATCTGAGGATGAACACTTTGATGAGACGGTAAATATTGTGTTTTGACGTCCTGCTCTTTGTGTCTGTCTTGTTATTTCAGATCCTGAAGCGAGGCTGCCATGTGAATGACCGCGACGGCCTGACCGACATGACGCTGCTGCACTACAGCTGTAAGGCCGGCGCTCATGGAGTCGGTAAGATGTTTGTTAACTCTGCAGAGTCCCTCTGCACCTTTAAGAAAAAGCTAAAGACCCAGCTCTTTCATGAATACCTACTAACTTAATGATGATGGTCTCCATATTATTGATGATGATGATGGTAATGACGATGGTTTTTGTTTGATAACGATGACTTATAAGATGGTTTCTATACTGATTAGAGCTCTCAAGAACTGCCCTCAATGTTGTGCTTTGTCTCTGGTCACTTCCTGTCAGCACCTGTGTGTCCAATCAGACTCAAAGCTGATCGTTTGCTCTTACTCACATTGTTCCCTTTTTTCTAGATCCTTGCTTGTGTTGTTCTTACTCTCTGATGTACGTCGCTTTGGATAAAATCGTCTGATAAGTGAATTGTAGAAGTGTAGAACTCATTGATTTCATAGTTTGGTGACTGACAGAATATGTGTTTGTGTTTGTTTGGTGAAACAAACGTTCAAGCCTTCAGCGTCTCTCACTTTCATCGTCTTCACGTCTGCAGGCGACCCGTCCGCCGCCCTGCGTCTCACCAGTCAGCTGATCTCTCTGGGCGCTGACGTCAGTCTGAGGAGCCGCTGGACCAACATGAACGCTCTGCACTACGCCGCGTACTTCGACGTCCCAGAACTGATCCGAATCCTGCTGAAAGCGGCTAAACCCAGAGGTACGCACACTTTGACAGACTCAATCATACACAGACACACACGAAGGAAATAAGTGCTTACTCATCCTGCTCTCCTTTTTTGTGTCCACAGTGTTGAACTCCACCTGCAGTGATTTTCATTACGGCACGGCTCTCCACATCGCCGCCTCCAACCTCTGTCTAGGGGCCGTCAAATGTCTGCTGGAGCACGGAGCAAACCCCAGCGTCCGGGTAAAAAAACAACACCTTTCATTTCCTGTTTGTGATTTATGCCCAAGAATATGTAAAGTAAGGTCTGAAGTTCCCCTTCAAATACTCACACTCGTTTGTAAATCAAGCTCACTAAAAGTTTTCACTCTCTGCAGAATGATAAGAGCCAGGTCCCGGGCGACGTGGTCCCCGACCCGATGGACATGAGTCTGGACAAGGCGGAGGCGGCCATGGTGGCCAAAGAGCTGAAGCAGCTGCTGCTGGACGCCGTCCCTCTGAGCTGTAACCTCCCCAGAGCCACGCTGCCAAACTACGACAACATCCCCGGAAACCTGATGCTGTCCTCCCTGGGGATGAAGCTGGGCGAGCGCGTACTGCTCGACGACATGAAGGTCAGAGGAGCACTTTCGAGGAATATTTAGAAGATAGAAGATAATGGTTTTCACTCTGAGCTTAAAGGGTGCTTGTAAGAGTGTACGGACAACACAATGTTTTACCCTCCCGTTCCTATAAAGTTAGGACGATGTGTGAACTATAAACAACATAAGGCTCAATGACGACAGTGTTATCCAGCTGCGTAATCACAAACCAGATCCAGAAACGGCGCCGCCTTCCCCGAGTCCGGGCTTTAAAACGGACGGAGGCGAAGAAGAAAACCGTCCTGAAACCTGACGGGTTGAAATGTGAAATTCTGAAGCTTCGATCTGTTGGGCGACAGAGGACGATCCTGCTCCTCTTTGGCCCAGAGAAACAGGGCGTCCATTTTAATTTATTTTAATTTTAATTTTAATTTTAATTTTAATTTTAATTTTAATTTTAATTTTAATTTTGATTTTGATTTTGATTTTAATTTTAATTTGTGTGATGTAATAAAAAACCTGCTGAGATCTGAGTTTTGGCAGTGCAGTAAGAGTCTGGCTCTTCTGCACACTTTTAGATGTTTAAACATGCACAAGAGTAAAAGACAGTTTCTGCAGCTCTACACCTTCTCGGTGGTGCGTTCTTGCAGGGCGGATGAAAAGTTTTGTGTGCTGTAGGCTGTGTGGCTGTCATGGCCGCCGCGATGTTCTGAACAGTGTGTTCTCACTGTGTCGCTCTCTGTAGCTCCAGAGAGACCCGAGCAGAGACGACAGCCAGCCTGAAAACCTCAAACAGGTCGGTTGGAGCGGGGCGCCGGCTGGATGATAGACTAACTGAGCTGAGTCACTGCTCTAACAGCACACTCTCCTCCAAACAAAACCTGTTTACCTTCCCTCCATCTGCAGCCCCCCCCTCTCCCTCTTCCCTTCATACCCCCCCCAGCAGCAGACTCACTGACTCTCTGCCAGAATAAAAGTAACCCGCTCAAAAGTTCTTCTGCAGTCGTGTTTTACAGATGTCTAACAGAGTTCTTTCCTCTCTCAGACTGGCACGCTGAGGTTCTGTGGGACTACAGAGTTCGCCAGCGGTCAGTGGGTCGGCGTGGAGCTCGACGAGCCGGAGGGGAAAAACGACGGCAGCGTGGGCGGCGTCCGCTACTTCATCTGCCCTCCTAAGCTCGGTAACAGCCGCCGCAATGATGCCTTCAAGCAGGGACCTGAATCCCTGTAAAGGATAGAGTATTTGTTAGTGGGGCAGTGCAGTTTGAAGGAATGAATATGTAATAATAATAAGATGTAAAGCTAGGAACATAATGTGAGTGAACAAAAACAAAGACATCTTGACTGTGTTTCCCTACAGAAGCCAAACGATTTGATGCTTTTTTAGTTTTAGTTTAGTTTATTTGCACATTTTTTGAAAGAAGAGTCAAACAGAAAAATAAAACAAATAGAAAATAAAACACATGTCCAGGTGAGGGCTTATCTCAAAACCTCACCTTAAGAGATTAAACAAAGTTCAAATAAAATACAGTAAAAATAACAAAGTAAGAATATATACTATCGCAAATAAAATTTACCCAATTGAAAAAGACATACAAACATTGAAAACATAAAAATAGAGCAAAACAGGACTTACAGTATGTAGACAATATAACAAAATCAGGACAATTCACTATTCACTACAAATCTTTCTGACATCAACACATTTCTGAGTC
The DNA here is from genome assembly GCF_963930695.1 of Labrus bergylta. NCBI lineage: Eukaryota > Metazoa > Chordata > Actinopteri > Labriformes > Labridae > Labrus > Labrus bergylta. Next base: position 29,424,667 of record NC_089205.1, read on the forward strand.
TCAATTTGTATCTAGAAAAATACAAAAAAATCATTAAGTAAATAAAGATGCATTTAATATTTTATTAAATCTACAGCAAAACCAAGATGGAGTATGATAACACTCAGGAACCTTTTGATCGCGCTTGAATCTGATGGAGCTGCTGGATTCAGAGATAAGAGGGACTCCACTGTTTAAACACACAGAAGCCCCTTCAGTCCATTTAGGTACATGAATTATTAACGGTAAAGACTTGTTACATTCGCCGAGATGGCGAGCGGATGAAGGGAGTAAGAATGAAAATAAAACCCAGGGAAAAGAAGGAGGACTTAGTGGAGACAGAAACAGAAACTAAAACATCAGCCCATGTTGTGTAACTGATGTTTTCAGGTAGACATTCCCTGCTTTCGGCTCAGTGAGTTTTTCCTCCTCTGCTGCTCTTTAGGGATTTTCGCTCCCGTGTCAAAGATTTCCAAAGCGATGGATCAGGCACCTTCCTCCGTCACCTCCACACCACGAACCCCCCGCTTGGACCTGGCCTCCCGCCTCGCCAGACGGACCAAGAAGGAGAAAGAGAAGAAGGAGAAGGAGAGAGAGAAAGGTAACACGGCTCTAAAGTTCACGCTGGATTCAGTCAATAGAATAGAATAGAATTACTTTATTGATCCCAAACTGGGAAATTGTGGTGTTACAGCAGCAGGTTATCATGCGGTGTGGTATGTGGTAAATGTGCAATAACAATATCAATATAGGGGGTTAAAACGTCATGTACATGTGTCAGCTGAGTGACGTCACAGAATTTCACAAGAATTTCGCAATGCCTTGTGGATTTCCTCGAACTGGACAATTGAGCGCCAATATCAAAGACTGAGCTTCTTGTTATTCCATCCAGTCCCTCTGTTCAACCACAGATCAACACCCAACCTGGTACAACCAAACTCATGTCCACCCTAACCCTAAGTCTGCAGGAGCCTGGATGTCATGATTAATGACCAGCTAACATTTAAGGCTCAAATGGCCTCGATTGCATCCTGCACAGCTCCTGGTTCAGGCTCTTGTGATATCATGCATTAACCATTGCCAGCTCCCTCCTGGCAGGTCTTCCTACCTGTAATATCAAACCCCTGCAGATGATCCAAAACGCAGCAGTGTGACTCGTCTTCAACCTCCCCAAATCAGCACATGTCACTCAGCTGTTCATCTTCCTCCTCTAGCTCCCAATTACTGCTCCCATCAAAAGTCTTTATATGTGATTTTTCACTCTTAAATATATAAATCAAGTATATCCTCTGAAAATAACTCTGTGAGTCATGACTGTCTACAATGGGTGTAACACCCGAGTCCCACTGTCTGTGATGTTTTCAGAGTTTTCAGAGTCCTATCTTCACTTTGTTTACATCGCCGGGACGGCCGGCTGACTCCTCCCCTCGTGTATAAAAGTTGTTTAATTGAGGGACTAGAGAAAAGAAGAATAACATACTGTACTCACTGCTTAACTGTGTTTCTAGATCACGCTCATTTCAGCTAAATTTACATGCAGTGTGAAGATACCAGCATAATAAAGATCGCTAGCATTAGCATGCTAACACAACAATGCAGCGCGAGTTGTTTTGGTTTCATGCTGGTGCTCAAGGGCGACATCTGCTGGATTAAAAAATCACATATAAAGCCTTAAAGTATTGAATTAGGATAGTGAAATGATTGTGTGTGTACATTGTCTGTTTTCAGCCCAGAGGAAGAAGACATCAGTCGCCAGTCTGGATCCGGAGGGACTGAACGTAGAAGTCGGGGATCAGGTTCTGGTGGCCGGACAGAAAAACGGTATCGTCCGCTTCTACGGGAAGACAAACTTTGCTCCAGGTCCGTCTGCTTTTTAAAAAAGCTGAACTCTAAAAGCTGCACACTTTGTTTTTAGTAATGCTTGAGAAGATAAAGATTAGTTTGAAATGCATCACAGGATACACCTTTTTAAAATAAAAGTACAGTATCGATCTAAAGCTGCAGACTTTCTAATATTCTTCCATCTGCTCTGGTATTTTTAATTTTTCATCTAAAGTCAAATCTTCTACCATTCATTCATGCTGATCCGTGTCGACCTCTCGTGTCCCTGCAGGTTACTGGTTCGGCATCGAGTTGGATCAGCCGACAGGAAAACACGACGGCTCGGTGTTTGGAGTTCGCTACTTCAGCTGCCTGCCCAAATACGGAGTGTTTGCTCCGCCCTCCCGTGTGCAGAGGTGAGAGCGTGTCCCAGTGTGATATTGAAACCAGTAGAAGCTTGGTGCTGGCTTGTGATCATTTATAAACCAGAGTAAACAACATCAGATATCCTGACGTCGATGAACTCTTGTTGTCGTTGTTGTTTTGTCAGAATCGGAGGCCCTAAAGAAGGCTCGCAGAACGACAAATCCATGATGAAGAAAGTCCACCAAGTCACCAGTGAGTCTCTTTCTGTGTTCTCATGCATCAGTCTGGATTTTAGGATGAGACTGACTCTCACAGCTGTTTTTTTAAAACAACATTTGTTTCTAATGTTTGTTTGTTTGTTTGTGTTGCAGTGGCACAGCCGAAGCGTAACTTCAACACGATGCGTTCTCCTAAAGACCTAACCTCTGAGAGCTCCATATCCAGGTGAGAACACACAGAGTACAGTCAGACTGCTGACCCCGTTTCCACCAAGCCTTCTGGTCTGGTTCGGTACAGTTTGGTGCGGTAAACCTAGCTTACGTTTGAGAGATATAAAATAGATGGAAAACAGTCCCATGTTTGTTACCTGAGCACTCTAGAGGTGACCACTTCAGAGTTGAAAGTTATGAATCATTCATGGTACTGGACTAAAAGTGGATTTCTGGAGTCTTTAGCCTTGGCCTTAAAAGGGAACGCTCTTTTATAGCTGAGTCGTTTTTGGAGAAACTTGAGTAGATTCCTTTAGTTGGAATCGTCAATAGAGGCGGGGATGGCTGAAACGTAGATATTCACGTCCATTTTAATACAATAATGGATTACATTTAGTTAGATGTACTTTGAGCCCAAGGGAGTATCGGGGGGGCAGCAGTAGCTCCGTCTGTAAGGACTTGGGTTGGGAACCGGGGTCACCAGTTCTAGAAGTTGGTCTTGTAGCTGCAGAGTTGCCAGGTCCCAGGCCCGAGAGCATCTTTTACATCTCTCCATTAATCCATGTCCACGGGTCCTGTTTGTCCATGTGTGAGTAGCATGTCTCTCAATAAGAGTGTGAACCAGAATCCCCCCTCAGAGTTTAAGTATATAACATTTAAATGACATAGCAGCCTTTAAAGGACGGTTAGACTACTGCTGGTTGAAGCAAGCTACTTAAGAGTTATTTAGACCCCAAAATATGTCAAATATGACCCATGATTAGAGTACAAGAGTGACCCTTTGAGGATACTTTTAAAGGTCGATCCCCTGTGTCCCTATGTCTGCAACTATTAGGTTCAGTTACAGTGTTCACCGAGGTTTTGTGAACGATATATTTGTTTAAAATGTCTGTCACTTCTATGTCCAACTAGTGAGCAAAAACATCAAAGTAGAGACTCTAAAACAACGTTTCTTTTCTCTTCTTCTTCCTGCTTTTCTTCTTTGTCTTCACCCTTTCTCCACTCACGTTCACCCTCCTCACCTCCTCGCCTCCTCGTCTCCTCCTCTCTTCCTTCTCCTCTCCAGGTTGCTGTTCTGCTGTTGGTTTCCGTGGATGCTGCGTGCTGAGATGCAGTCCTAACCACGCCCTCCTTCTTCCTCCTCAGACTCCACCACCGGATCGATCTCCCTTGCTCCTCTTTCTCTTCATCTTTTTACTTTTTGCTCTCTCCTCTCTCTCTTATTCTCTTCAGACTCTCGCTGTCGTCGGTCGAACTTCTCGTAGTGAAACCCCCGGCCCTCTCCTCTCTTACTCTCAGCCCTCTAATTTAGCCGTTCTATAGCAAAATCTATAGTGCCTTGTATCTGATCAAACGTCCTGCATTCCTTTAAAGAAACTGAGAGTCCAGCTCTGCAGAAGCAATTCCCCCCAAAATACTCTATGAACATCTTGTCACTTTTTATCAACAACTTCTGATCTCGTCGTCAAAGCCTAGTGTCCGTCCACATTGTGTCTTTATTCAGGGCAGAAAAAGTTTCTTTACAAATAACAAAAAAATCAAAAACATTAGTGTTTACTTTGTTTTAGCTGCTACTTGATTTGAGTCTCGACAAATGAAAGCCAACTTTAGAACATGTCTTAAACCTGCAAAATACTGTCTTAGCTTGAGTCAAATATGGCAAGGATGCAGATTTAAATCCAAGCAAAGATTAGACTCTGACACCAAGAACTTAAACGTCCACCGTCTGAGGTCGACGGTTCTCTTTTGTGTTCAGACTCTCTCTGCATGCTGAAGTCCTGATCCTGTTTATGCAGAAACCACTTTTACACAAGCATGTGGCCTCTTATTTACCCTTAATTCTTATGTGTTTCAGGATAAGTCCAAACTTCTAAGTTTTCATCCTAAACCAGAACTTTCTGTTACACTTGAGGTTCAGGTCCGAGCTATTCTGGTGTTTTATAAGTCCCTGAAGGAAGGGACCCTGAAGGAATGTTTTTGGAAACATTGTTGACCCTGTTTGAATTAAGAAATTCACCCACTTCCCATAAGGAGTTTCCGGCTCTTGTGCCCGCTAAATCTGTGCAATTGAGTCAAAATGATACCGTCTATTTACAAAACACATGCAAAGGGTTAACTGTGCCTCTAACTGCGCCACCGAACAAAAAGTGTCTCTTTGCTCTGGTGCCTCTTTCTATGTAAATGAGCGTCATTGCAAAAAGCCTCCAATCCGTGAACAACGACACTAACAGTTGCGCACAGTTAAAGTGTAAATATGACAGTCTGCTGCGAGTTGGTGGTAACTGCGCCGCAGTATTTTATAAGGGATGCCACATGCAACTTCCCAGTAATCATGACAACAATTCTGCCTCTGTGTTAGTGATGCGTCTGTTTTGAACGAGCGCCCTTTTAAAGCTGGTTTCCTCTTTTTGTTGTTATCTGATACAAGACAAAATAACGGGATGATCTTTTCTCCACACCATTCGTCCAAAGGCACACCTAGTGAGTTACAGCGAGTTCCGGCATCCCAGAGCCAATCCCCACACCCACAGGTGAAATGAGAAAAACAGGCAGGAGAGTCTGCAGAGAGATGTTAGAAAGAGAACAAGGACGAGCTCCAACCCGCCGGTGTGCGGCTGCACACTAGAGGAAGGGTGCGAATGGCTGGTGACGCGAACACAAAATCCTCTGTAGACCAGACCGCCTCATTTCAGAGCGACCTGAGCAGGTCGACGCAGGCAACGAGGGCTGGGTCCTTCGAAAGGTTGAATTTGGACACAGCTGCTGTTTGGCTATGAAAACTTAGGAGTGTGGACGGAGCCTTTGGGAGACAGTTTCTCCTCTCAGAGAACCAGGGTTACACATGTAACTTAAAGTCAGGGCTTTGGATCAGATCTCATCCTCAAAGACTTTCTAACTGTAGACTGTGGGTCTTAGAATTTAAATCACCTGCATGCTTTAATCTCCAACTGAAAACAGGGTCAACCAACGTCATGTTTGTATCATAGTGTTCCAGTCAGTCGTATGTTTTATGACCTTCATGTTGGCGTCATTGAACTGTTGGGATGTGAGATCACTAAGTCGTTCTTCTGGTCTTGTGGGAGACACGAGGACGCTGCTGGGCCGTTTCCTTTACTGCCAACATCTTAAAATCAACAAAAGTTAGACGAAGGTGTACAGCTGTAAGATCAGGTTTGTCTTTGAGTTGGACTGGATATTTCCGTCATAACACTAAAAATAGAGGACGTACTGTAGTCAGGCATTATAGCAACTGAACGCCTTAGGAATAATTTTCATTATCAATCAGTGTTTTGCCAAATAGAAACATTAGTCCATCTAGTTAGAGGTCAAATGTATGATATAAATCTAATGAAGAGCTGTAACCTGTCGTTAACCAAAAGTGCTAACAGACCCAAAACCACGACTTTGTTTGATGCAACTTAAAAAATCGAAAATGTTTAAATCAAAGTGTTTTCAGCCCTGTTGAGTTTCACGTGAATCTTTCTGTGTTGATGATAATCATTTGTACATATTCGTCCTCCCTTCATCGAACTCTTCATACGGGAAGTTAAACTCTTGCTGAGCTCGACAGAGAGGTCATGATTTGTAAAAGTTTCCCTCTCTTTCTCTCTCCTCCTCTCTCGTCCCCTCTTTCTCCATTTGAAAATACATTTTTGTGAATGTGAGCACCTGCAAAAAAGACTAACAAAAACAAGTTGATCTAAACTTACGTGTGTGCTTAATGTTAAAAACAATTCTCTCTCTTGAAGTATAACTGCAAGCAGCAATATGTAAACAGTGTACCTATCTCTGTGTGGAAATGGTTCCTGTGTTAATGTCTCTTTACACTCTGTAAGCACACCGATACACAGAGATGAACACGCTCACACTCCGACGGCCGAGGCTGCCGGGGACCAGATACACAAAACTCAACAGAACGACCGAATCAGCAAAATAAATCAATCTGTGAAGTCGAAAATCAAAGGACTTTTGATTTGCTAAGCTCTGATAAATAGAACTTAAAGGAAGAATGTGAGACTTTTTGATCCAGTAGGTGTCGCCCTTGAGCACCAGCATGAAACTAAAACAAACTGCTGTTAGGCCACGCCTCCTCCATCCTGAAGCCTTCGCTCTCCTCCAGAGGCACACCTCCAACCCCTCTCCACTCGCGATCCCACTGAGGAGTTTAGCGCAAGCGCCAAACAAAATTGCCCTCAGCTCGAGCTGCAACTGCCTGTGTCTTGCATTGTTGTGTTAGCATGCTAATGTTAGCGCTCTTTAGTTAGCGCATAGCTTCACATTGCATATAAATTGAAAAACCTGACTTTTTTTAATCCACCTGCTCTGAAACCAGTCAGTCAGAAAAACAACTGTCTGGTCGTTTTGGGTAAAACCAACAAACTGAACAATTTTCTGAGATTCTTCTCTCAGTCGGTCTTCATGCTCTGCAGCCTCGGCCAAAGGAAACACTTTGTGGTTGCTCCTGCACTCTGCTGTTGATAAATGTTCTTACTGTGGCCGTGGATTCAGCTTCAACTTCTTACTAATGATAACTTCAGCGCTTACTAACATCGGGTGTTCAGTTTTGCTCAACCAGGCCGTTATCTGACCAACGCTTTCCATTCTCTCTAAGCTGCGCTGAATGTCCCAGCGACTAGCACTTCTCTAAACTCCCAACCTTTCTCATGAGTTGTATGTGGGGTCCTGATATGTGTAACTAGCATGGGTTTTGAACCCAAAAACTCTATGAGAACAACAAAAAAGAGATTTGTAGAGAAGCGATGGCCAGTTGATGCTTCCAAGCTTTCCTGAAATTGACTGGAAGGAATAACTGGACATTTCTGCAGGTATATTTTCCTTGAGAAAATAACCTTTCCTAGACAGAAGTTTGCAATACCCCCAATTTTATTGTTGGAGGATCCCACCATGGTTTCCTCCTGTGCTTGTTGACAGGAAGAAGCATTCTTCTTAATGTTCTGATTATTTGAGAAAACTTAAAACGCTTTATGACGACTGATAACAAAGCAAGAAAACCACACTTATCTTTCTGAATCCTGACTTGGACTCCCCCTCAGCCTCTTATATAAACTGCTAGATGATCGAAACTGTCTTTGAAACGTTCTGTAAACCGATTTCTTGAAATCCTGTTAAAGTGATATGCAGACGACTCAAAGCTTTACCTTCTCAAAGTCATACTTGTAGATTCTTTCTCTAGCCGTCCCCCTTTCCAAACCTGAACCACACCGTTCCTCTAGATGATGTAGTTAACCTCTGTTTATAATTTCACACACCGGCTGAAACTCAACCCCCTCCCCTGCAGAGTCGGGATCCTCCGCCTCCTTCATGCTATAAAGGAACATAGATGTCAGTGGAGCACAGTGACGGTGAGGTTTGTCTTTGTACAGTAAACGTACAGTACAGTCAATATGTCCCTGTTGGTTTGAACATGCTGTTCTTTCTGCAGTGTAAATGTGGAGCTTGCTCTGGTTCGGCCACTAAGTGTCAGTAGTGAGTCACTGGTTAATCTTCTTACCACAGACAACGTGTCACATGAGCTTTTATTCTGTTTGCTTCATTTTAAGGACAACACTGGTGCTGCATGTTTTAGCTTTTCAACTGAAGTTTCATCGGTTGTTTTTATGGGTTTATTATGTGTAGCAGACTTTGGTTTGTTTTATTTCTCAGGACAAAGTAACACTCAAACTTTTTGAATCTCTGACAAAATTTCAACACTATTGATTTCAGGACCACCAACCCAGACAAGCAATCTTAAAGGGTTGCACTTTGGTTGAGTTTGGACTCAACAACCTTTTGGTTTATTGAAAAAAATAGATTGTGGGTTGACTTCAAAGAATTACTCTGCTTAGGAAATTGGTCCGGCAAAGTCTCGTGACCACTATTTTACAGTCTCGAAATCAAAAGCATTTTTGCTCTGTCTTGTCTCGGTCTTAGACTGGGCGGACTCTAGATTTTAAATCAAGACCACCACTGATTGGCTATTTTAACGTATTTACTGCAATTTAGTCAGCAGCGTCTTTCTCATGAAACGTTAAAACATTCAGAATCACCAGTTTTGTCCTTTAAATTCTCAATAATCGATCATCGTTCATGTCCAAGAATAAAATGTCGATCTCCTTCTCATAGAAACTAACTCAGCACTGGTTGTTTTCAATACGTCTTAAGAATGGACAGTACATAGCCTATATTTTGATAACTTCACTAAGTGTACTTTTTGTTTTCTGGTTTTTGTAAGTGTGTGTGTTATTTTCTGTGCTCGGTCACAGTCCATGTGTGTGAGTAACTCCTGTTTGAAAAGTGTGTGAAGCTGACAGACGTTAAAGGGGAAACAGGGGAGAAGGAGCACCGTCCTCACCCTGACAGTAACTCACTGCATGCTCTCTCTCTTTCTCTCTCTCTCTCTGTAACTTTCTCTCAGAATTTCTTTTGTTTTTTTCAATAAGTGTAACTTCTTCTCATCAGCATGGAAATGCTTCTAATAATAACAGTGACGACTCTATGACTCTATGAATATAATAAAGAATTTGATGTTGTTTTTCTAACCCGTCTGTCCGTTGTTTTTACTCTCAGAACAAACAAAAAAATTCAGAGGTTTGTTTCATTAACTCACAACCCCTCGTCCTAAAACGTTTGGACGTTGTGTAAAATATTATTTAAAAAACTGTTTTTGGAAAATGCAATGCCCTATTTGAATTTGACGCCAGCGACACGTTACACACAAGTTGGGACAGAGGCAACTCAGGAATAGAAAAGTTGAACAAACGACCAGGAAGTAGCGGACAAAGCAGCAGACTCCTCTATACGACGCTATAATGAGAACTTTCCTTCATATAAATGCTCCACCTGAGCACCAATGGCCGAATCTTTGACCATATTTGAGAATTTTTTAATTCTTTTGGGGGTTCGATCCCCAGCTCCTTTGTTCACTACTGCAACACTTTAAGAATCATGCTTTTTGACACATATTCTGTGGATTTCATCAACAGTAGGCTGCGTCTCATCATCATCAGAATCTGAAAACACTCTGTGTGCAAGCTTTAAGATAAAACCTAGAATGTGTGTAACACTGACACCTTGAGGGCAACTTACAGACTACAACTTCTGCAGGACCCCTGAACTAAAGTTTGTATTTTTCAATCTCCAAAGAGAGGGAGGAGATTTAACTGATTAGTTTAAATATGTTCAACCTTCTTCTTCTTTCAGGTTTACTTCAAAGAACACAATCACCAGTGTGAGGTAGAGACGATGTTTCATCATTCACCAGTTCATTTAAAACCAAACATCACAGGACACATTTCATAGCATGATAATTATTTCTTAAAGAAATCACCCGAGCGTACAAATGGTGTCAGTGTTTCCATTTTCCTTTTATTCAAAGATTTCAATAAATTACATAAAAATACAAAATAATTTAAAACTAGAAAACCAGAAGTAATTCAGTTGTGACTGAAACGCAGCAAGCAACGCTCCTAAATCAGAATTTAAAGTCCCCAGAGTTTGTAGCTTGACTTTCCAAGCAGTTCCTGAATGCACCAGCAGCTGCAGCGAGCAGATGTTTGTATCCACTCTGCTGAAGTGCCTGAGAGCAGGAGGCCGATGTTTGACCTCTGAAGGCGAGAGCAGCTGCTCAGGTGAGCAGCAGGTGGACAGTCGCTCAGTCGGGCTCAGAGGAAGGAGCTGAAGAGTTTGGTCTCTGCTCCGGTGCTGGATGGAGGGGAGAGGGATTTGACCTTGGACCCGTTGCACTGCCTCTTCCTGCGGGCTCGGCGGTTCTTAAACCAAACCTGAAAACACACAAAGAGAGATGAGAGGTTTAACTGCACGTTCTCTGAACAAGTATTTACAGAATGGAAAACCATGAAGAATCAGATCTGTGGGAGAGGAATCTGTTCATCAGTTACAAACATTTCAAATTAAATATTAAACTTGTATATAAAATCCTACATGAGACAAAGAGGTTCAGAGGTGAAGAGTGCAAAACATCTGCATGCTCCATTTAAGACCTGAACAGCCTGAGACCACGGACTTAAAGGAAACTTTGAGGAAATAAATCCAGCAAAAAAAGGCATCATGTATTTAAAAATCTTAATAATTTCGTAACCAATAGAGTCGCCCCCTGCTGGCCATTAGAACAAATTAATGTTTAAGTGGCTTAAAGCTAAGATTGGCTTTGCAACAACCAACAGGAAACATCAGCTTCATTTTGTTTGATTATTTGTGTGATGGATGACGTCATTTTTACCACCGCTGGATGCAGCTCATTGCTCTATTTTTGGCTGAACACATCTAAAAGAGTCACTTTACATTATTAGTCCCACTAATAAACTTCCTTGACAGAGTTTATTGAGCTTGTTTTAGCACAAACATTCTTAAATCAGTGCGTAAACGTAAATAAAGCACCTTTTACGCAATTTGGAGAGCTTTTACGCACAAGCCATGATCCCCTTATCTAAGCCTTCTCAAAACTGAAATGAACTTCATGCTGAGTCATAATGGCACACTCACCCTGACTGTCTCCTCGCTCAGCCCGGTGCGTCCAGCCACCTCAGCGCGCGCCTCCACCGACGGATAGTCCGTGAGCCCGAAGAGAGCCTCGAGCTGCTTCGTCTGACCGTCCGTGAACACCGTCCTCATCCGGGACTTCTGACGCGGCTGCTGCTGCTGTGTCTGAGCGGATACAGCGGCCTGCTGGTAACCATGGTAACCCGCTAGCTGTTGAGTGTCTGAGGCAAAAACAAAAACAGTGATGAGACACAACATCCAGAGAAAGTTAGAATAATGCTTTCGTTAATATTCGAGTTAATGCTGAACTTTGATTTGTTTTCACAGATGTGTTTAATTTATTTCGTTCAGATTAAGTTTGGTAAAAGTCTACACTAACATGTGTTAGTTTAAAACTGTACATACCTGCAGGGTCCTGACGGCTGAAGTGCAGGTAAACTCCGGAGTTTGGATACAAGCTGGTGTAGTCTGCGTGATGAAAACCGGCTCCATAAGGGTAAAACGCGTCCCCAAAGCTCACCCCTCGGTACTGCAAACAGCCCGGCACCGGCACAGGAGGCCTGAAGTTCTCGGTGTAGTCCAGACTGAATCCCCCGGGGTTCCTCTGGAGGTAACCGTCCGGTGAGCAGTCCTTCCCTGGCGGCTTGAGTCCGAGCTGCGGGGAGAGGATGCGCTCGATGCTGAAGTCCGTCACTGTTCTTCCGTCCATGCTGAGAGTCAGTGGAGAGGTTAGAGGCCTGTGAGGTCTGAGGAGGCTCCAGGGTTCCGTTTTAAAGTGACCCAGGAGTCTTGAAGGGTCCATCAAACACCTGACTGATCGTTCAGATGCTAATGAGCGCGTTAAGTTCAGAAGGGACCCGGACTTTGATTTGACCTCTGAACTCTTTGATCGTTTGATGTGATGATGGCTGAACATGGAAACTGTTCATTCTTTAATGGGAGTGTTATTGAACTGTTCACTTTCTTCAAACGTCATCATGAGGATGAGACGAGCTGTATGATCTGTGAAGCATTTGTTGACTCCCAGAGATTCTTCTAACTAGGTCTTCTTCTTTTTACTTTGTTCTAATGTTTTAATCAAACTAACCTCTTTAACATCATCCATATTGAAGCTGTTTTTACTCTGCTTTGGTATCACAATCAGAGTTTATTTAGCAGGAATCTTTGTATTTAGGTTCATAATAATAACAAATAAAAACTACAAAACACGTCAACAAGATGTAAAGTTCTTCCTCTGCCAGTTAGCATCAAATAAAAGAAATGATAGAAAGATAAATGGGATATCCAACATCATCCTTCAAAGACCATCAGTGAATATCAAAGACAGCTGATGGATCATAGAGAGGTGTGATGGGTAAGGTGAAGCACAAATATAAACCAGTTTAAAAACTTTACAAAAACATGTTTTATCTTTATCAGGTATATGGAAGAGGAGAAGCTGTGTTTGGGGGTCTTCCTATGAATTCTGTAACACTGGAATTAGGATTGTAAACACACTGGGATTATTATTTATTTATTTATTTATTTATCTTAGGTGGCAAACAACCCAGGATTCTTGTTTGTATATTAGCTGTAAATAAATATGAGCATTTTGTTGGAATAACATATTAAATAATAAAGTCTTTCATTTATTTAAAAATCTGATGTGTTTTTAAGTGTTCAGATGTTGAGCTGTGAAGCCTCCTCTCAAACATCCAGGCAGCACAGGAAACAACATGTATTTGTATTTCTTTTTGGATTGTGATGATTCAGAATCAGAATCAGAAATACTTTATTAATCCCAGGGGAAAATTTGTTTGCTACAGTTGCTCATAACACCAAAAATCAGGAGGAAGGACAGATAAATTCACAATATCAAATAAAATAAAAATAGTAATAACAATATAATAAGCACGAGTACCAAGTGAAAGCAATAATAAAGTAGTATAAGTAATACGCTTTGTTCAAGCGCAGGTCATTGAGAATATAAACAATATTTACAAATATGAATATACACTGATGGATTAACAGTGTAGATATTGCACGGTTCATGTATAGATTGCACTTTTGATGTATAAATATTGTCCAGTTTTGAACAGATTACAAAGTTTTAGTAGAGAAATAGTCAAGGTCATGCATGCGTCTTCTCGGTGTCTTAAATCTTTGCAAACTGTTTTTCACGGTGCGTTGAGGTTCATAACTGATCTGAAGGCTCTGACTCGTCACTGTGCTCAGTATGATCGAGTCTGCTGCCCTGCATTGTCTAAGTGTAGACAGAGTTATCATCATGTCCTTCTTTATGAGGAGTTATTTAATCTGCCTCCCTCAGACTTGTGTGACTTTTGTTCATGTGAAAAAGTTCTGGACTCTCAATCTTCACTCTGTTTTCTGTTCCAACAGACGGGATGTGGTTCCCACACTGCAAACAGAAAACTGTTTCACTTTGAAGCTGAATGAACAAAAGAGGAGATTTACCTCAACAAAATCCTGAAAGTCACGCTGGAAGTTTTGTCTTGTTTTATCTATCTGTACAAAGAATCAACATTAGAGCCTCTCACGGTCTTTTTCAAGTCGGCTTTTAAAGTGATCACATATTGTGAGGAGTGTGACAAATAGATATGCAGTTATTGGGCTCTGCCACCAGGTGGAGCTGTACACCAGAGACCAGACCCTCTCAGTGCTTCCTCCTCCTCTCCTTTCCCTCCATCATCACCTCCCTCACTTGACTGTTTTTACCTCCTGATCCTCCCTGCTCTCTCTCCATGTTTATTCTCTTTTCTCTGCATTTTCATCAGATCTTTTTACTTATTTATTGCCTTGCATTGTCTACCTGCAGAGAGAATCATTGTCCATGTCCTAATTTATGAGGCACAAACTGAACACATCAAAGAAGTGAATGAAAAGATTCGATGAGCTGTTTCTCACGTTTGAATGATTTTAATACAAACAGCAGCTTCAGTCCTGCAAACCTGCAGAGAACAACACGAGAGACATCCTCATCAAAATGAAGATCGGCGAGAAGTTCTCTGAGTTGTTTAAGTACGAGGAATTTTTCTGATGTTCACACTGGAGGAGGAAGAACTCTGTTGTTTCTGAGTTTGGTAAAATCTGCACAATGTCTGAGGTCATTCTTTACATCTCGTCTGCTGTTCTTTGTTTGAATTTTATTTAAAACTACATTAAATATTTGCTGTGTCAGTACAGACACAAGGTCAGATCTGGAGTCAGTTTCTCTCTGCTGCCGTTTCCTGTGATGTTCTGATGTTAGCTCAAACCTGACGACTGAGGAGAGATCAATCAGAGATTTACAACAGATCAATCAGAGATCCATAACCGATCAATCAGAGATTTATAACAGATCAATCAGAGATTTATAACAGATCAATCAGAGATTTATAACAGATCAATCGGAGATTTATAACCGATCAATCAGAGTCCTCTCTCTGTGATCTGATCCATGAGAGATCAAAGAGGAAAACGTTTGAAACAGACGGGAACGTTCAAAAGTACAATCAAACTATCGGCCTGAAAGAGAAGGACGCATTCATGTTTGATGTTAAGGATGTGACAGCCACAAAACCAAACCCATGTTGAAGTCTTATAAAAGGCTTGTTTCTCTAATTGTGCCTCCAGACTTTACAAATAACAAATGTTTAAAGAAATAAAGTGAGAGTTAAAACCAAGCAGCAACCTCCGGTGTTGAAAAATGAAGCCGATGCTGAAGTGTAAAAATCCTGCAGTTCCTGGAGTGTCCACTAGAGGCTGGCAGCAGAAGCACAGGAAGTCACATACACACCCATTCTAAAAAGCCTGTTTTTACAGCAGAGATGAACATGTTTACAGCCTGGTTCAAAAAACCAAATAGGTGTGATTAGCTCATGTCTGGATGGACACACACTGTACGGGGGGTGAATGTTTTGATGACTCATCAGTTTTGATTTGATGAAGGATAAGAGTTATTCACAATAAGGCGTGTAGCTGACCTGATTGACAGGTGGGCGCGGTGTAACGGTTTGTCAGGAGGTTTAAAACCCGCCTCAGCTCCAGCTCTCAGCCTGTCGTTAGGTTGACTGAAAGTTAGACTGAGACAGCATTTCCAGCATGGAGACCGCCATCGATGGGACTCCAGCGCCCCCTGCAGGAACAGACGGGTGACGCCATCGATAGGACTCCGACAGACGCCACTCAGGCTTCAAACATTAATATTTACAGTCTGTGAGTTAAAACAAGTGAAAGAGAGTCGTAACCACTCGCCCATTGGCACCCTTTTTCTTTGTGTTATTGCTGACATGATGCACATTGACTGTTCAGGTCTCAGTGGATTTTCCTGTCCTGTCAGATTGTGGACATTCAAAGATTGATTTTTTAATATTTGCAGGATTATGTTCATGTGTTAGGTTGTGAGTGTTTCTCATCAGGTGTTTGTGTCGTCTGATGTTTCTGACACTCTCAGTTCCTCTCTCGCTGCATTTTTACTCCCGGAGCATGAATCAGCAAAACGTCATGAAGCTCCACATTGCTCTGTGAGCCTGACTCCAGACGTCCCTCCCTCCTTCTCTCTCTCCCTCTCTCTCTCTCTCTCTCTCTCTCTCTCTCCCTCTCCCTCTCTCTCTGTCTCTGTCTCTCTCTGTCTCTCTCTGTCTCTCTCTCTCTCTCTCTCTCTCTCTCTCTTGCTCTCTCTGTCTCTCTCTCTCTGTCTCTGTCTCTCTCTCTCTCTCTCTCTCTCTCTCTCTCCCTCTCTCTCTCTCTCTCTCTCTCTCTCTCTCTCTCTCTCTCGCTCTCTCTGTCTCTCTCTCTCTGTCTCTGTCTCTGTCTCTCTCTCTCACTCTCTCCCTCTCTCTCTCCCTCTCTCTCTCCCTCTCTCTCTCCCTCGCTCGCTCGTCTCTCTCTCTCTCTCCCTCTCTCTCTCTCTCTCTCCCTCGCTCTCTCTCTCTCTCCCTCGCTCTCTCCCTCTCTCTCTCTCTCCCTCTCTCTCTCCCTCGCTCTCTCCCTCTCTCTCTCTCTCCCTCTCTCCCTCTCTCTCTCCCTCGCTCTCTCTCTCCCTCGCTCTCTCTCTCTCTCCCTCTCTCTCTCTCTCTCTCCCTCTCTCTCTGTCTCTCTCTCTCTCTCTCCCTCTCTCTCTCCCTCTCTCTCTCTCTCTCTCTCTCTCTCTCTCTCTCTCTCTCTCTGCACCGTAGTGAACTCAGAGGACTTTTTGGCCGGGTGTCAGTTCATCTCTCAGTCCATGCACAGGGTTTCAGTACTCCTGTACAGTGTGCCTCCTCTTGGCAGGGTTTCAGTGCTGTGTCTGCTCTGCACTGTGTTTCACACATTTCACCAGCCTGTTGGCTCCGAGTCAGCATCCTTCAGGTTTTACTGGCCGTGCTTCAGAACCACTGACTCACTCTGTTGGCTCGCTTCAGTGTGTTGTGGTGTATCTTTGGACTCAGCTTCAACATTTCAGAGAGGAAAGTTATGATGCTATTTTTAAACCTGTTAAATATAAACATTTTAAATGTTTTGTGGTACAATAGGTTGAAAAAGTTTTAGAGGCCACTGGGAGTCTTTGGCTTGCAGCACCTGGTCCTGGTGCACTATGTCTACAAAGATCTGCTGGTTTCCCTCATTCACTCTCTGACTCTCTGACTCTCTGGCTCTCTGACTCTCTGACTCTCTGACTCTCTGACTCTCTGGCTCTCTGACTCTCTGGCTCTCTGACTCTCTGACTCCGACTCTCTGACTCTGACTCTCTGGCTCTCTGACTCTCTGACTCTCTGGCTCTGGCTCTGGCTCTGGCTCTGGCTCTGGCTCTGGCTCTGGCTCTGGCTCTGGCTCTCTGACTCTTTGACTCTCTGACTGTCTGACTATCTGACTCTCTGACTCTCTTGCTCTCTGGCTCTCTGGCTCTCTGGCTCTCTGGCTCTCTGACTCTGGCTCTCTGACTCTCTGACTGCCTGACTGTCTGACTCTCTGGCCCTCTGGCCCTCTGACTCTCTGGCTCTCTGACTCTCTGACTCTCTGACTCTCTGACTCTGACTCTCTGACTCTCTGACTCTCTGACTCTCTGACTGCCTGACTCTCTGACTCTCTGGCTCTCTGACTCTCTGACTCTCTGGCTCTCTGGCTCTCTGACTCTCTGGCTCTCTGACTCTCTGACTCCGACTCTCTGACTCTGACTCTCTGGCTCTCTGACTCTCTGACTCTCTGGCTCTGGCTCTGGCTCTGGCTCTGGCTCTGGCTCTGGCTCTGGCTCTGGCTCTGGCTCTGGCTCTGGCTCTGGCTCTCTGACTCTTTGACTCTCTGACTGTCTGACTATCTGACTCTCTGACTCTCTTGCTCTCTGGCTCTCTGGCTCTCTGGCTCTCTGGCTCTCTGGCTCTCTGACTCTGGCTCTCTGACTCTCTGACTGCCTGACTGTCTGACTCTCTGGCCCTCTGGCCCTCTGGCTCTCTGGCTCTCTGACTCTGACTCTCTGACTCTCTGACTCTCTGACTCTGGCTCTCTGACTCTCTGACTGCCTGACTCTCTGGCCCTCTGGCCCTCAGGTTGTGGGTTCGAGTCCCACCAGAGTCAACCTCTATAATGAAGCAATAGCAGAAAGTCTAAATGGTCTGCTATGCAAACCATTTAACTTCTAACCCTGTTTTCATTTAGAAGAACACTCAAAGCTGAATAAAACCTCCTCCAGTAAGAGGCAGAGGTACTCCTAACTTGATGAGAGCGCAAACATTACTGGAGTATGGACCCCTTCTTTTCAGTTCAATACCCTGGTTCACCTATAAAGGTCGACTCTGGTGGGACTTGAACCCACAACCTTTGAATCACTTCTCCTAAGCTGTACTAGAAGTCCAACGCGCTGTCCATTGCGCCACAGAGCCACAAACACACATTTCTTGACTCTCATGTTACCACCAATTTACCTACGGAGGCACATCAACTGAGAGTCCATTCATTCATTGTTATGACTCTCTGACTCTGACTCTCTGACTCTCTGGCTCTCTGACTCTCTGGCTCTGGCTCTGGCTCTGGCTCTGGCTCTGGCTCTGGCTCTGGCTCTGGCTCTGGCTCTGGCTCTGGCTCTCTGACTCTTTGACTCTCTGACTGTCTGACTATCTGACTGTCTGACTCTCTGGCTCTCTGGCTCTCTGGCTCTCTGACTCTGGCTCTCTGACTCTCTGACTGCCTGACTGTCTGACTCTCTGGCCCTCTGGCCCTCTGGCTCTCTGGCTCTCTGACTCTCTGACTCTCTGACTCTGGCTCTCTGACTCTCTGACTGCCTGACTGCCTGACTCTCTGGCCCTCTGGCCCTCAGGTTGTGGGTTCGAGTCCCACCAGAGTCAACCTCTATAATGAAGCAATAGCAGAAAGTCTAAATGGTCTGATACGCAAACCATCTAACTTCTAGCCCTGTTTTCATTTAGAAGAACACTCAAAGCTGAATAAAACCTCCTCCAGTAAGAGGCAGAGGTACTCCTAACTTGATGAGAGCGCAAACATTACTGGAGTATGGACCCCTTCTTTTCAGTTCAATACCCTGGTTCACCTATAAAGGTCGACTCTGGTGGGACTCGAACCCACAACCTTTGAATCACTTCTCCTAAGCTGTACTAGAAGTCCAACGCGCTGTCCATTGCGCCACAGAGCCACAAACACACATTTCTTGACTCTCATGTTACCACCAATTTACCTACGGAGGCACATCAACTGAGAGTCCATTCATTCATTGTTATGACTCTCTGACTCTGACTCTCTGACTCTCTGGCTCTCTGACTCTCTGGCTCTGGCTCTGGCTCTGGCTCTGGCTCTGGCTCTGGCTCTGGCTCTGGCTCTGGCTCTGGCTCTCTGACTCTTTGACTCTCTGACTGTCTGACTATCTTGCTCTCTGGCTCTCTGGCTCTCTGGCTCTCTGACTCTGGCTCTCTGACTCTCTGACTGCCTGACTCTCTGGCCCTCTGGCCCTCTGGCTCTCTGGCTCTCTGACTCTGGCTCTCTGACTCTCTGACTCTCTGACTCTCTGACACTCTGACTCTCTGACTCTCTGACTGCCTGACTGTCTGACTCTTTGGCTCTCTGACTCTCTGACTCTCTGGCTCTCTGACTCTCTGGCTCTCTGACTCTCTGGCTCTCTGACTCTCTGACTCGCTGACTCGCTGACTCTCTGACTCTCTGACTCTCTGGCTCTCTGGCTCTCTGGCTCTCTGACTCTCTGACTCTCTGACTCTCTGGCTCTCTGACTCTCTGACTCTCTGGCTCTCTGACTCTCTGAAATTCAGACTCTAAAGATCCCTGTGTGTGTGGCTCTGTGGTGCAATGGACAGCGCATTGGACTTCTAGTAACACTCAGGTGAAGTGATTCAAAGGTTGTTGGTTCGAGTCCCACCAGAGTCAACCTCTATAATGAAGCAATAGCAGAAAGTCTAAATGGTCTGCTATGCAAACCATTTAACTTCTAACCCTGTTTTCATTTAGAAGAACACTCAAAGCTGAATAAAACCTCCTCCAGTAAGAGGCAGAGGTACTCCTAACTTGATGAGAGCACAAACATTACTGGAGTATGGACCCCTTCTTTTCAGTTCAATACCCTGGTTCACCTATAAAGGTCGACTCTGGTGGGACTCGAACCCACAACCTTTGAATCACTTCTCCTAAGCTGTACTAGAAGTCCAACGCGCTGTCCATTGCGCCACAGAGCCACAAACACACATTTCTTGACTCTCATGTTACCACCAATTTACCTACGGAGGCAAATCAACTGAGAGTCCATTCATTCATTGTTATGACTCTCTGACTCTGACTCTCTGACTCTCTGGCTCTCTGACTCTCTGACTCCGACTCTCTGACTCTGACTCTCTGGCTCTCTGACTCTCTGGCTCTGGCTCTGGCTCTGGCTCTGGCTCTGGCTCTGGCTCTGGCTCTGGCTCTGGCTCTGGCTCTGGCTCTCTGACTCTTTGACTCTCTGACTGTCTGACTATCTGACTGTCTGACTCTCTTGCTCTCTGACTCTCTGGCTCTCTGGCTCTCTGACTCTGGCTCTCTGACTCTCTGACTGCCTGACTCTCTGGCCCTCTGGCCCTCTGGCTCTCTGGCTCTCTGACTCTGGCTCTCTGACTCTCTGACTCTCTGACTCTCTGACTCTCTGACTCTGACTCTCTGACTCTCTGACTCTCTGACTCTCTGACTCTCTGACTGCCTGACTGTCTGACTCTTTGGCTCTCTGACTCTCTGGCTCTCTGGCTCTCTGACTCTCTGACTGTCTGACTCTCTAACTCTCTGACTCTCTGGCTCGCTGACTCTCTGGCTCTCTGACCCTCTGACTCTCTGACCCTCTGACTCTCTGACTCGCTGACTCTCTGGCTCTCTGACTCTCTGACTCTCTGACTCTCTGACTCTCTGACTCTGACTCTCTGACTCTCTGACTCTCTGACTCTCTGACTGCCTGACTGTCTGACTCTTTGGCTCTCTGACTCTCTGGCTCTCTGGCTCTCTGACTCTCTGACTGTCTGACTCTCTAACTCTCTGACTCTCTGGTTCTCTGACTGCCTGACTCTCTGGCCCTCTGGCCCTCTGGCTCTCTGGCTCTCTGACTCTGGCTCTCTGACTCTCTGACTCTCTGACTCTCTGACACTCTGACTCTCTGACTCTCTGACTGCCTGACTGTCTGACTCTTTGGCTCTCTGACTCTCTGACTCTCTGGCTCTCTGACTCTCTGGCTCTCTGACTCTCTGGCTCTCTGACTCTCTGACTCGCTGACTCGCTGACTCTCTGACTCTCTGACTCTCTGGCTCTCTGGCTCTCTGGCTCTCTGACTCTCTGACTCTCTGACTCTCTGGCTCTCTGACTCTCTGACTCTCTGGCTCTCTGACTCTCTGACTCTCTGACTCTCTGAAATTCAGACTCTAAAGATCCCTGTGTGTGTGGCTCTGTGGTGCAATGGACAGCGCATTGGACTTCTAGTAACACTCAGGTGAAGTGATTCAAAGGTTGTTGGTTCGAGTCCCACCAGAGTCAACCTCTATAATGAAGCAATAGCAGAAAGTCTAAATGGTCTGCTATGCAAACCATTTAACTTCTAACCCTGTTTTCATTTAGAAGAACACTCAAAGCTGAATAAAACCTCCTCCAGTAAGAGGCAGAGGTACTCCTAACTTGATGAGAGCACAAACATTACTGGAGTATGGACCCCTTCTTTTCAGTTCAATACCCTGGTTCACCTATAAAGGTCGACTCTGGTGGGACTCGAACCCACAACCTTTGAATCACTTCTCCTAAGCTGTACTAGAAGTCCAACGCGCTGTCCATTGCGCCACAGAGCCACAAACACACATTTCTTGACTCTCATGTTACCACCAATTTACCTACGGAGGCAAATCAACTGAGAGTCCATTCATTCATTGTTATGACTCTCTGACTCTGACTCTCTGACTCTCTGGCTCTCTGACTCTCTGACTCCGACTCTCTGACTCTGACTCTCTGGCTCTCTGACTCTCTGGCTCTGGCTCTGGCTCTGGCTCTGGCTCTGGCTCTGGCTCTGGCTCTGGCTCTGGCTCTCTGACTCTTTGACTCTCTGACTGTCTGACTATCTGACTGTCTGACTCTCTTGCTCTCTGACTCTCTGGCTCTCTGGCTCTCTGACTCTGGCTCTCTGACTCTCTGACTGCCTGACTCTCTGGCCCTCTGGCCCTCTGGCTCTCTGGCTCTCTGACTCTGGCTCTCTGACTCTCTGACTCTCTGACTCTCTGACTCTCTGACTCTGACTCTCTGACTCTCTGACTCTCTGACTCTCTGACTCTCTGACTGCCTGACTGTCTGACTCTTTGGCTCTCTGACTCTCTGGCTCTCTGGCTCTCTGACTCTCTGACTGTCTGACTCTCTAACTCTCTGACTCTCTGGCTCGCTGACTCTCTGGCTCTCTGACCCTCTGACTCTCTGACCCTCTGACTCTCTGACTCGCTGACTCTCTGGCTCTCTGACTCTCTGACTCTCTGACTCTCTGACTCTCTGACTCTGACTCTCTGACTCTCTGACTCTCTGACTCTCTGACTGCCTGACTGTCTGACTCTTTGGCTCTCTGACTCTCTGGCTCTCTGGCTCTCTGACTCTCTGACTGTCTGACTCTCTAACTCTCTGACTCTCTGGCTCTCTGACTCTCTGGCTCGCTGACTCTCTGGTTCTCTGACCCTCTGACTCTCTGACTCGCTGACTCTCTGACTCTCTGATTCTCTGGCTCTCTGACTCTCTGACTCTCTGACTCTCTGACTCGGGCTTTCTGACTCTCTGACTCTCTGAAATTCAGACTCTAAAGATACCTGTGTGTGTGGCTAGTACTTCTAGTAACACTCAGGTGAAGTGATTCAAAGGTTGTGGGTTCGAGTCCCACCAGAGTCAACCTTTATAATGAAGCAATAGCAGAAAGTTTAAATGCTCTGCTACCATCTAACTTCTAACCCTGTTTTCATTTGGAAGAACACTCAAGGCTGAATAAAACCTCCTCCAGTAAGAGGCAGAGGTACTCCTAACTTGATGAGAGCGCGAACATTACTGGAGTATGGACCCCTTCTTTTCAGTTCAATACCCTGGTTGTACTAAGCTGTAAGCTGTACTAGAAGTCCAACATGCTGTCCATTGCGCCGCAGAGCCGCACACAGAGTTATAAAATCAAACAAAATAGCTCTGTCTCTAAAGACATGCACTTCCCTGAGTAGGACACTAGGAGGCAGCATGCATTTATTAACAGATCTACGGACATCGCTCACAAACGTAAGTGGAAATGAGGCGTAAAGATGCAGCGCTGTATTTCTGTCTTACACATTTTATGTCCAGGTTCACTGTGAATGAACGATCAACAGAATGTGACACCTTAGGCTTCATGCTTGTGATAGTTTATTTATTATAAATGTTGACTCTGGTGGGACTTGAACCCACAACCTTTGAATCACTTCTCTTGGGCTGTACTAGAAGTCCAACATGCGATCCATTGCGCCTCAGAGCCACACACAGAGTTATAAAACCAGACAAAGTAGCTCCAAAAAGTCACCTTTGAAATTATGAAAAAAATACATTTTGGACTTCATACTACAAGGTGGTGCAGTGGTGCAGTGGTTAGCGCTGTTGACTCACAGTGAGGAGGTTCCTGGTTTGAATACCCATCTGACAGGAGCCTCTCTGTGTGGAGTCTGCATGTTCTCTCTGTGCATGTGTGGGTTCTCTCCGGCTTCCTCCCACAGTCCAAAGACATGCTCTAAATTACCCGTAGGTGTGAATGTGAGTGTGGCAAACAGTCCAGGGTGTAACCCTTCCTCTTGCAGCTGGGATTGGCTCCAGCCCCTCCATGACCCCGAACAAGAAAAGCAGTAAAGAAAATGAATGGATGGATTTTGAAAGTTTGGTGCTAAAGATTGCATCAACCAACATTTTACTGTCTGTCTTATGGAAAGTTTGTTTCATTGAACCTTCTGAGAAGGAGCCTCCTTCAGACATTTGTAGGAGAAGGTCACCTATAAAGGTTGACTCTGGTGGGACTCAAACCCACAACCTTTGAATCACTCCTCCTGAGCTATACTAGAAGTCCAATGTGCTGTCTGTTGCGCCACATGTTGTGATGGGCTCAACCCAACTGACTTGAAATGTCAACAAAACGCCAAAAAAATAAACCACTACTATATAACTAAAAGCTTCATTTGTACAAATATGAAGGGAATATAATCTTTCACTGCTGTATGTGACAGTCTTTTCTCATTAGGTCCTGAAGATCACAGTGATATTTTAATCTCTGTTTCTTAGTGACGGGTGAGGCATACAGCGCGGAGGGGGACTCCAAACTAAATTGGCTAGTTAACAGAGTTGGAAATCAGACTGTCTGAGAAGGAGTGTTTGTTCAGAGTTCAATAATACCATTGCTTTGTTAAAGGCCGACTCTGGTGGGACTTGAACCCACAACCTTTGAATCACTTCTCTTGAGTTGTACTAGAAGTCCAATGCGCTGTCCATTGCGCTACAGAGCCCCACAACAGCTGTCATCCCTAAGATAGATCTCAACCCAAACATCACCTGTTCTCCTGGAGGATTGATACCTCTCTGTTTAATTATCTTAGAACCCAATGACATAAGAGTTTGTTTAACTCCTGTGAAGAGTCTTATTTAAAGATTCTAAAGCGTGTGTTTCAGGATGCAAACTAACTCATGTCAGATCAACAGAAAGGAGGGTAGTGTTGTAGTCAAGAACACAATAACCGAGACCAAGCCATCCCGAGACCTAGTCAAGATCAAGACCAAGGCAGGGCAGTACTGAGACAAGACCAAGACCAAGAGTATCTCTGACAAATCATCATCTTGTGTTTAGGGGGCGTGTCACTCACTTAGACCGTAACACCGGGAAGGTTGCAGCCATAACCGGGAGATAAAGATAAGTTATTTCTTCTTTTAGAGAGAGGAGTTTTCCTTGACGTGGATAAATAGCCGATCGGTGGTGGTCTGATTGACCAGTGAATCAAGACTGAGACAAGACCGAGACCTTCATAATGTGGACTTGAGACCTATCAAGATTCTGAGTACTACAAACGATAGAAGGATAATGAAGAAATAGTTTGATTTACACAGAAGAAAAACGTCATGTGTGTGCCGATAGAGAGACTTGAGCTGATCAGACCTGTTTGTTTATTTGAACCAGGCTGTAAACATGTTAATCGCTGCTGTAAAATGTTGTTTAATGTGTGTGTATGTAACTTATTGGTCTCTTAGAGCCAGACTCTAGTGGACACGTTTGCAACTGGTTTCTTTCACTTCCACATTTGCCTAATGTTTTTAACACCAGAGTTTTCCGCTTGCAAAGCAGGCAGCAGTACGTCGGTGAATCCTGCAAAGAAAGTACAGTTTTTTGTAAAAGGAGCTGTGATTGTGTTTGATTCAGATGAAACATTTAGAACCAAAGAGTCACATTGTAAAATAAATAAACTCAATGACCCCGAGACAGGTGGAGGTCTGTAACACACCAGGTGGAGACAGATTGTTTCAGATCATCTCTCTTATTCAGAAGATGATTTAATGAATGCCTAATGTACAGCCTCTCTCTCTCTCTCTCTGTCTCTGCTGTGTGTCAGCCTACTTACATAATAATGACCCTCCCTGAATATTCACAGCTGTGATGCTCAGCTGCAGTTTGCTGCTGTGACCAGCAGGAGGCGGTGCAGTCAGCGAACAGACCGACAGACGGCTGGCTGCTAAAAACATTATGTAACGTCTCTGTCTTCACACTCCTCTCTCTCTCTCTGATTCTCTTTCATCTTTTCATCCTCTTCTCTTTCATTCAGCCCCTCTCTCTCTCTCTCACCAGCACACAATCCTTTTCAGTGTGACTCGCTCTTCTTCTTCTCTCTTTATGCATCCTGTTCCTCTCTCTGCTTCAACCAGTAATACCAAAATGTAATATGAAAACTTACAGGCACGCTTTAGACAGTCATTAGAGAACTGTTCGACCTTCACTGCTCTGCACAGCCTGCAGGAGAGACACCACACGAACGTGGTTGGCCTAAATACACACAGGAGAATTCATACAATTCACACACACACACACACACACACACACACACACACACACACACACACACACACACACACACACACACAGCCTCCCTCCTGCCGTGCTGCTCGTCACCCGAGGCGGTACAGAAGTCTTTCTCTGAATAATGGGATCTCTCTTCAAGCGCGCTTGATTTTCTGCAGATTTTTTTTTCTTCCTCCTGCAAAGACAGACGCAGCAGAGAGATGCAGCTGTGTGAAGAATCAAACAAACCCACAGGTTATCTGCTGAGAAGAAAGCTGAACTCTGCTTCAACCAGACGAGAAAGAAAGAGACACACATGATGGAACGACTGCTTTTCTCAACACCACATACATACATGCAGATGGTTTTATAAGACGGCTTCTGCAGACTCCAGCTGAGTCAAGCTGTAATTGACAGTCCTTTAGAATCCTGCCTTTTTAGATTAAATGAATTCAACATTAGATTTAGCTTCAGATTCTGTGAATTTTAAACCAGGAAACCCTTTTTCAGCCATTGCATAATTCAGGGAAGAAGACTGTCAGCTGAACGAAGCTCCAACAGATTGGAGTCATTATAAAGAAAGCAGCAGTGAGACTGTGAATGATCAGCAGCAGACAGAAGAACAGGTCTTGGTCATATCAGTGTTATTTTTGAGAATATCTGCTCACTAGGGTTTAAGCCAGAAACATTGACCTTCAAACAAGACCTGAGTCTTGTGTTACAGCAGAGACACCAGTGACCATAAGTATCGACTCTGGTGGGACTCGAACCCACAACCTTTGAATCACTCCTGCTGTGATGCACTAGAAGTCCAATGCGCTATCCATTGCGCCACAGAGCCACATATCCAACTGCATTGCCCTGCTCACATAGATGACCGTGTTTAAAGCCGCGAGGAAACAAGGCATGAAGAAGACGACTGGTGACAAAGACAAACTAAATGAATCCTGATTGTAAAATAAATATCAAACCAACAAAGTTTCACTCTCATGAGACTCGAGCTCTGCACAGAGATCGTACCAGTCCCATGCATACAGTCTGGTGGTTATTCTGCAGTACACCAGGCCCGGCTGAGCTGGTTTCTGGTCCTGGTTCGAGGAAGTAAACAACAGCCCAGTTGGCGACAAACGCGGACGAGAGATTCATTTAGATTTTCATGATTTAGAGAATCAACAAAGATTGCTTTGCTGTCCGTCATTTAGATCCCTTACCTGGCGCTTTGCATTGTGGGAAACAATGTGCAAGGTAGACTGGTCTGATGTAGACTGTAAATGTTTCCTGAATCAGTCCGACATCTGGGTATTTTTGGCATACAGCTGATCATGCAGAACAAACTACTAAGGAAATGGGCATTGCAAACTAGCTTAAGGCTATAAATGTTGACGTGTGTGGCATCAGTGTACTTTAGCCCCGCCCCCTCCTGCTTGCTCGTGGTCACATCAGCTCACACTGACTGCAAGCCAAATTTACCAGGAGGCTGGCAGGAAAACGTCCGGGTAAAGTCAGAATGAAAAATGTGACTCTTAGTGTTCACACATGCAGCTCAAATCGAGAGTTTCAGGACATTTTCAGGAGTTTCCTGCAAGAATGAAAAGTCTGTTTGACAACAGATCGGCCTTTCATATCTGTTACGGTGAACATAGCTGATGACATCATTTTAATGACTTTGAGTAGTTGTCTTAATCCGAGCTTTTGATACATTAGTGAAATTTCCCACGACTCTTTGAATGTAATGAGACACAAATTCTGTCTGTGTGTCTCCTCCTACATGTGGAGATATTCAGCTGAAAAAGATGCTTAGACCGTCAGCCGGCGTGGTGGTTTCAGTTTCTCTTTGATAAATGTCACCTGTTACCATAGAGCACAACACAAACAGAATAGCTGACCCCTTTCTCTGTCATTTCTGTGTCACATAAAAGTGGATAACGCTCCGACTCGCTGATATTAAAAAGGTCAAAATCGATGTAGCAGAAAAGGTCAGAAAATGCATAAAGAAAAATAACACACAGACACACACACACACACACACACACACATACATACATGCGTATCTTACTAGGAAGGCCAAGGCCGCTGTTTGTGAGTGTGTAACAACGCCGAAGACCCCTGTTAGATAGGTAAGCAAGTGCACACACACACTCACACACACACATACAGCCAACCTCATGTTGGAGTTTACATTTAAACAAAAGACGGAGTGAACGGAGGAGAGTTTAATTATGCACAGTGTGTGTGTGTGTTAAAGAAAGAAATGGGTGTGGCATGAAGATGGGGGGGGGGGCGCCGCCAGCCAATTGGTCCATTCGTGGGAACATATCGCGCTCTGATTGGTCGGTTTGCATCACAATAGGAGCAGCGGTTGGCTGACAGGCGGACAAAGGCCGTGTCATTGGTCAGTTTAGAGAACAAAAGGATGTGTGAGCATTGAGGCGGAAAGGTTAGAGAGGTCAGTGTGTGTGTGTGTGTGTGTCTGTGTGTGTGTGTAGTCCATTATGTAGTAAAGTGGGGCAGCCTTTTCTGCAACACATTGGGGAAAATCTGTGAGTATTAAGTATTATCACAATAAAATAAAACCCAACTCTTGTTGATTTATGTATTTAATATTTACCTGTAAAAAGAAGCACACACAACCTGCATGCCGAGGAGCTCCCGTAGGATTTATTGATAATAGACGGACGAGCCAACACGCTCCTCCTCAGATTCAAAAGTGTTTTTGTGAGTACAATACATATCAATAAGTATCAGTATACATACACCTTACAAAACTGTGATAAATACCAGTGCATAAACACATACCACGATATACAAGAATATTATATACTAAATGTATGCAGCTATCTCAGACTGTAGCCACCATCCAGGACCTTGTTACACCATTTGAACAAATCTTTAGATAAACCTTTGACAGTGTTTCATGCTGCATAATGTAACATAAAGTGTACGCACACAACAAAACAATCATTTCAGCAGAATAAAGTCTGTGTGTGTGTGTCAATCCGTCAATCAATCAATTTTTATTTTATAGCGTCAACTCATAACAAGTGTTATCTCGAGACACTTTACAAAAAGCAGGTACAATACCTTACTCTGTCTGTTAACATTACAAAAGAGCATGTAAAAAGATCTTACTTATTGCTATGTTACAAAGATCCAGCCTATCCATCATGAGTACTTTAGCAAAGCAGCAAAAGTTACAGTGGTACAGTGTGTGTTCTTCTCTTCTTTAATATAGTCCCCAACACGTCCATGAAGGTGTCCTGTGAGGCTTCCTGTAAACAAACATTTATCTCGATGCTCAGTCTTTGTCTGACCTCCTTGTTTCTGTTCACAGTGTGTGGACATAAATAAGCTGCACCAGTGCATGCAGTGACTCTGTGGTTCAGTGGACACTGATGTGAACTTCTGGAAAATGATAAGAGGAGGGAATCAAAGGTTAGGGGTTTGAGTCCCCGGAGTCATCTTTTTTGAAGAACATTTTGAGCAACTTCCTGAAGGTGAAATGAAAAGTTTTGGATCACGTGTGACGTAAATACTTCATAAATACATTTGAAAACATGAACCCTCTCTTGGAGTGAGGTTTGTGGTGTTAATGTGTGGCTCTGTGGCGCATCGGACTTCTAATAGAACATAAAAAGTTTAACATTGCAGAAGTTGATTCTCTGTCTCCATATGTCAGTGCTGGGATTGACTGGTGACCTGTCCAGGCTGTACCCACCTTTTGATTTTGAATCAGAGAGTGTGGGTCTGTCGCACAATGGACAGCGCATTGGAATTCTAGTACTGATAAGGAGGAGTGATTCAAAGGTTGTGGGTTCAAGTCCCACCAGAGTCAAGCTTTATAACCATAGCTATTGAATTAAACTCTGAAGAAGGCCGCTTTTCAGACCCTTAGACTTTCAGTCCTGTTCCAAGAGAACTCAACTTGGAGTCACACTGCAGTTGGAATTCCCGCTGAGAAACTTGAAGGAACTTAAATTGCCCAGCCAAGAATCCAACATGGCTGCTATGTGCATCGACAGTAAAGTTTAAGCCGTACAACATATTGTTTTTTGGCAGTTGTTGTAGTGTAATTAAATCGATCACACTGATGTTATCGTGCAAGTTCTGTCTGTGGACTGTTGCCCGTAAGAGTGTGTTCTTATCGCCTGGTATGAGCTAACAAAACAAAGGTACTCCTGGTGGCGTCCATGTTGCTTGTTCGACTTGTTTCCATCTCGTAACTGGAACACAATCAACAGGAGGCCATTTCTCTGACCCTGTGATTTTCAGCCCTTAGTTGATTTAGGTTTAGAGTCTCGCTTATTACTGACAAATTACCGCAATGCAGTTTCCAACATTCTGTGATAGCTCAGCAACTGGAAAGTTAGCCGTTTCTCAGGTCAGACTAGATTGTCCATTGTTTGCACGATTTCTTTGACTTTGATTATTAAGTATGTGGCGCAATGGACAGCGCATTGGACTTCTAGTACAGTTAAAGAGGAGTGATTCAAAGGTTGTGGGTTCAAGGACCACCAGAGTTAAGCTTTATAATGATGTTCTGGTATTAAACTCTTAAGGAATTCTGCTTCTTGGACCATATGACTTTCAGTCCTGTTACAAAGAGAACTCAGCTTGGAGTCTTGTTGTAGTGTAATTAAATCGATCACATTGTATCATGCAAGTTCTCTCTGTGGACATGTTGTCATGTGACTTTTGCCCGTAAGATATCACGCAGTGTGTTCTTATTGCCTGGTATGAGCTAATAAAACAAAGGTACTCCTGGTGGCGTCCATGTTACCTGTTCGACTTGTTTCCATCTCGTAACTGGAACGCAATCAACTCGGGTTTGACGTCACTCCCAGCTCCAACATCCCAGTTCTGAGGTAAATGTAATGCACCGTAAATCACCCTTCAGTAAGACACAGAGATTAAAATATTTCTGCAAGCACTTCAGGACTAAATGATTATTGTTTGGATCTTTTTGTGCCGTTTAAGTAAAGTCAGTTTGGTTGAGATGTTTCCACAATGTGTGGCTCTGTGGCGCAATGGACAGCGCATTGGACTTCTAGTACAGATCATGAGAAGTGATTCAAAGGTTGTGGGTTCAAGTCCCACCAGAGTTGATTTATTGTTGACGTGATGGTACAAACAATGCAGGAGGCCATTTCACTGACCCTGTCATTTTCAGCCCTTAGTTGATTTAGGTTTAGAGTCTCGCTTATTACTGACAAATTACCGCAATGCAGTTTCCAACATTCTGTGATAGCTCAACAACTGGAAAGTTAGCCGTTTCTCAGACCAGAGTATGTGGCTCTGCAGCACAATGGACAGCACATTGGCCTTCTAGTACAGTTAAGGAGGAGATGTTCAAAGGTTGTGTGTTCAAGTCCCACCAGAGTCAAGCTTTGTGACCAATCTTAGGTATTAAACTCTGATGAAGCTGCCTTCTTGGACCGTCTGACTTTTAAACCCTGTTACAAAAAGAACGTAACCTGCAGTCACACTAAATGCAGAATAATGGTTCTTTCCAATTAAACGCCGCCCCTGAAGTTGGAATGCTGACTCTGAAACTTGGAGGAACTTTATAAGCCGGAGCTTAAGAAATCCAACATGGCTGCTATGTGCATCAACAGTAAAGTTTAAGCCGTACAAAATATAGTTTTTTGGCAGGTAAGTCTTGTTGTAGTGTAATTAAATCAATCACACTAATGGTATCGTGCAAGTTCTGACTGTGGACATGTTGTCATGTGACTTTTGCCTGTAAAATAAAATGTAGTGTGTTCTTATCGCCTGGTATGAGCTAACAAAACAAGTTTTATTATATTACTTTTGGGCCGTTTATGTAAAGTCAGTTAGGTTGAGATTGTAACGTGTGGGTCTTTTTCAGTGTGTGGCTCTGTGGCGCAATGGACAGCGCATTGGACTTCTAGTACAGATCAAGAGAAGTGATTCAAAGGTTGTTGGTTCGAGTCCCACCAGAGTCAAGCTTTACAAAATCAAAGGTGTATACAGACAGAAAAGAATCAACTTGTAAGGTGTTGATAGGTTAGATGCAAGTCAAGTAAATAAAAGGTTGTCTTCCAAGTCCTGCCTGTAAAGTTTGTATGGGTCACTCAATGCAACCTTAAAAAAACCTTCAAACCAAACAGCAAAAATGTTCAATCACCTAATGTCTAACATCACTCAGCAGGTTAAATCACTCTTTGCATGGAAGGTCTGAGCTCCATAACCACCTAAGCTAGTGCTAGTGAGATAAAAGCTATATTCATCAGAAGTTCAGTCAACAAAAGCAAAGCTAAGAGAATTAAATTTGCATCCTGAGAAACCCTTTTGTCCTCCAGCTCCACCCACTGAGGTTTAATTCAGCCAAAAGTATTACTTCCGCTTCCAGAGCCGACTGTGATGCTAATGCTATCATAGACGCTCCCCCCCTGAGCCACAGTGGTTTTAGCTCAGTGAACCATGCAGAACGTCTTCACCGAAGCCAAGAGATGCATCTGTCATCAGACCTCCTTCAGCTAATCCTCTGCTGCTCTACAATCACTCCAAAGCATCTACTCCCCGTCTGAGCACCGCTTCCATTTAGCTCCATAACTGCTTAAACAGATTTAAGCTACCGAGAGGGCAAAGAGAGCCTCACATGAGGAGTGTGCCCACTTAGCTCTTTAGCTACTTAGGCTCTGGTGAGGTCAATCAGCCGTTAAAAACATCACACGCAACATGTTAAGAGGCCTGCTGCTTGAAGAACCAGTGGAAGTGGATGAAAAGCGTATTATTTGCAAGACATTTGTTCCTCCTATGCACTTTCTAAAAAGCTGTTTGCTAACTGAAACCAACAATCCTTTCACTGAAATAGATGAAAAAGAATAATTTGAGCTTTTGTGGATTCCTATTGTGGTTAAATGTGTTTGTTGTGTTGTTAAATTTGTGTTTCTGCACTTAAAGTCAAATATTCAAGCCCCAGTCAGACTGCCCATGGAAAGATATTTAAAGGAGCATGTCTATGTTCCCTCAACCCTATGTTCCCTCAGCCCTATGTTCCCTCAGCCCTATGTTCCCTCAGCCCTATGTTCCCTCAGCCCTATGTTTCCTCAACCCTATGTTCCCTCAGCCCCATGTTCCCTCAGCCCCATGTTCCCTCAGCCCTATGTTCCCTCAGTCCTATGTTCCCTCAGCCCTATGTTCCCTCAACCCTATGTTCCCTCAACCCTATGTTCCCTCACCCTATTTCCTCAACCCTATGTTCCCTCTGCCCTAAGTTCCCTCAGCCCTATGTTCCCTCAGTCCTATGTTCCCTCAGCCCTATGTTCCCTCAGCCCTAAGTTCCCTCAGCCCTATGTTCCCTCAGTCCTATGTTCCCTCAGCCCTATGTTCCCACAACCCTAAGTTCCCTCAGCCCTATGTTCCCTCAGTCCTATGTTTACTCAACCCTATGTTTCCTCAGTCCTAGGTTTCCTTAACGATATGTTCCCTCAACCCCATGTTCCCTCAACCCTATGTTCCCTCAACCCCATGCTCCCTCAGCCCTATGTTCCCTCAGCCCTGTTTCCCCTCAGTTCTAGGTTTCCTTAACCCTATGTTCCCTCAGCCCTATGTTCCTTCAGCCCTAAGTTCCCTCAGCCCTAAGTTCCCTCAGCCCTGTTTTCCCTCAGTTCTATGTTCCCTCAACCCATGTTCCCTCAACCCTATGTTCCCTCAACCCTATGTTCCCTCAGCCACATGTTCCCTCAACCCTATGTTCCCTCAACCCTATGTTCCCTCAGCCACATGTTCCCTCAACCCTATGTTCCCTCAACCCTATGTTCCCTCAACCCTATGTTCCCTCAGCCACATGTTCCCTCAGCCCTATGTTCCCTCAGCCCTATGTTCCCTCAGCCACATGTTCCCTCAGCCCCATGTTTCCCCAACCCTATGTTCCCTCAGCCCTGTTTCCTCAACCCTATGTTCCCTCAGCCCTATGTTCCCTCACTAGATAGGAGATTAGAGCCTGTAGGCTGTGATGCTCATACGTCTCAAAATTAGGTCAGCAAAGTGAAAGTAGATCCCAACCAGGATACAGATGAGCACGTAATGAGACCTCACTCGTGGTAAAAACACAGGAACATTTTTAAATCTTCTGTTTCATGGTTTCCTGCGCAAAGTAAAGAAACCTGAAAATCTAAACGGCTCAAACACAAACATAATGGGAGCCAAATGAAGCAGAACTCCTCTGAGACTCCTGCTGAATGACTGTGATGAGTACTCGCTGACAGTGAGCCAGACAGAGTGTGAAAGCGGACAGACGGGGCCGCTGTAACGTCATCTACTCGGCTCAGTGGCGACTCAAAGTGACACTTGGCAAGATGTTGATGTAAACAAACGATACGAGCCAGAAAAATCAAGAAAGCGGAGCGGCAGGAGTGTCACATCCTGGATTCTGCTGTCACTGTGAAAAATTAGACCCCCACTGGAAGAGACTGAAACCAAGCGAGGAGTCCAGATCTGAACATATGACAGCAAAGTGGAATATGCACGAGTCAAATCAGTGGTCATTAAGGTCGTTTGTTTGCCTGCTGAATTTGAACATGACTGTCTGCTGGAAGTGGTGAACTAAGCAGCGATCAACTTTGATTTAGCAGCTCTTTGGCTGGTGTCTCGTGTTAAATTCCCTCTTTACTCGCCGCCATAAATACTGCACATTGTGTCGGCGTGATTGTGTCGGCAGAGCGCTGCTCGCCGTGGCTGTAAATAGCCTCAGAAAACCAGCTTCTTATGTAATTTCCCTGCTAAACCTCTTTTTTTGAAATACGACGTTTACGTAACTGTCCTACAACGCTCGGCCTCATTTACATAATTGCATAGAGATAAAGTCTCAGCAGCAATCTATGGCGGAGCGTGTGGGAGCTCATTTACATATATGCAAATGAGACACACGTGTAGGCGCACACCACAGTGAGATACAAGACAGATGCCACAAAGAGGCATTGATTTGTTGTGTCTGTTGATTGGCTGGTGGATTTGCATAACGTGTGAGTGTGTGTGTGTGTGTGTGTGGACATCAAGAAGCATATTTGATGCAGAGTGTGTGCGCGTACGTTTGTGTAGATTGGACTCTATCCAGTTCTTCATGATAAAGAGGAGTCAATGCCGCGACCATTTGTTTCTGATGTTTTTCCACAAAGCCCTCCCCCAACCCAAGTTTTATCAAAGAGCTGAGCCCCCCCAGGACCGAAACAAACTTTGTCGCTGATAAAAACCTACACACAAATCTTCTTACCAAAGACAAAACCATCTTTGATTTAAAAAAAATACGTTTTTATTCCTCAGTTTGGAGTGCAACATGCTCATGTTCAAGAGGTTAAAGGTTAGAGGATAATGCTGGTAAATGTTTGTAGAATAACTCTGGTGGGACTCCAGTTTTTTGCACACCAAGACATAATAATTTTACATTTATAAGGCAGACATGATAACCATTGTTCGATTCCAAATCAACAGTCATAGATCTATACTATGAACTTTGTTGTACACCTATAAAGATTGACTCTGGTGGGACTTGAACACACAACCTTTGAATCACTTCTCCCTGACTGTACTAGAAGTCCAATGCGCTGTCTATTGTGCCACAGAGTCACGCAGTTGTTGCTCAAAATCAATCAAATTGGGAAAAAAAGTTGACAATCTTGACAGAAAAAGTCACTTTTGAAATTCCATCCATCCAATATCTACACCGCTTTTTCCTGTTTGGCTTGTGGGGGGGCTGGAGCTGATCCCAGAAATGTCATTTAATTTTGATAGATAGCCTGTACAGCTCGACTCTGCTGGGACTCTAAATCACTTCTCCTCTGTTTAAAGGAGCAGTATGTAACTCTGACACCTAGTGTTTAAAATGGGTACTGCAGTACAAATTCAAAACATTGTAGAGAGCTGTCTCCCCCTCCTCTCTAGAGTGGATGCTCACTCAGGTCACCATGTGGTGGACTCTGAAGCTTCAGTGTTTATCCAGCTCTGCATGGGTCTGTAAACCTTTCTGTGTTCTAACCTCTCTCCATTTTTCAAAAGCATCTCCAATATTGATCCTAGTTTGAGCACGTTTCTGCTCGTGGAGCTTATTAGAAACATGCAGAGGCTTTTTAGGTCGGGTACAATCACTTCTATCTGAACCACTTCTCTTGACCGCTTCCATCGCTGCAACACCTGTTGACCTGATAACTGCTCTAAAAGCGCCTACCTTCTCTGGTCCAAACAAATCCAGAGCATTCAGGAGCAGAATCTAAAGTTAGAAGGAGGACATACTGGCTGCTGCATTGTTGTCAGAGAAGCCAGCACTTCAACATAGCATGTTTCCTTCATGTCTGATCATATAATAAGGTACCTTTATCAACAACACAGATTACTTACTGTGTGGCTCTGTGGCGCAATGGACAGCGCATTGGACTTCTAGCTAAACACGAGAGAAGTGATTCGAAGGTTGTGGGTTTGAGTCCCACCAGAGTCAAGCTTTATAAGTCATCAAAGATGTTTAATGTCACTGCTTGAAGGTCATATTCTGTCAAATCCACTTCACCATGTTCCTCTAACTCTAACATGTGTCTCTAGTCTGTCTTGAAACCCCCCAATGATGAGAAAAGTCCATCCTCTCTGTCGTTAACCTGCTCCACTTTTCAGAAGCCACGAACACCCCATCATTTGTTTTGAAATCATGTGGTGGAAAAAAAGTGCCCTTTTGTTTCCATGTGGATCAGTGATTGGACCTTTTTCCAGGATGTGTGTGTGACACAGAGACAACACCGCAGCAGAGAGCTGGAATTGTCAGTCCTCAGACGAGGCCTGCAGCCATGTCTCCTCCATGCATCAGGCCAGCTCACCAGTACTGATACAAAGAGACAGAATAGTTCACTACAGTAGAACTTTAACCCTCTGTAAAGACATTTGTTTACATGTGTTTTCATTGTTTCTTTGACAAAGTATGCACACAGGTGATGTAGGTGTTTGTGCTTTATATAATACTGACAGGGGAGAGCTGCAAGTCTGTCGAAAAGAAACTAGTGAAGGGTCCTCAACTTTGTAGAATTTCTCGGTTGATCCTCTAAGAGAGCTTTTGATTTCCACAAAAACATGATCATATTAGAAAGCCACAACGATGCCTTTGATGGATTTAAAGAGTTCTCCTTCGAGCTCCCCTCTAAAGAGTTTAAACTACATGATAGAGCTTTATGCTTGGAAACAAATTGTTTGTTTATTTAATTACATCTCTATGAACTGTGTGCTTTAATTAAACTGTTTCTCGTTTGTTTCTTTGTCAAATGTTCACTGTTTCTTTTTAAAACTGTGCTCATGTATTTCTAATTAAAAATTAACCCATGTGTACAGCCTTGGATTTGATTCTGGCTTCACTGTAAAGTAGGCCAGCAGGGCCGCATCCCAATCCTAAATCAGCTCCACTACTTTGCATCCTTCGTGGTTTCCTTTTAATAAACAAACTATTTGATCGATTAGGAAACACCATAAAAAAAACTAATTTTAGAAGTAAAGAGTTATAAACATTGTTACATCAGGTTGTGAAATGCTCTGCTTTCTCCTGGAGGTGAATGAGGAAACATCCGAGGAGGTGTGCGTTTAGAAATGGGACGCAGGTAAATGCTCAGGTGAGCAGCTGCAGGTGTGCTTGTGTGCTGAGGGTTCACAGGGGGGCGGGGCCTGTGAGGTACCTGCAGCAGGCAGCTTCGTGTTACCTGCAGCTCGTCAGTGTGTTTTCCTGCAGCACGGTGAAGAGATCTCACCTGAGCAGGTGACTTCTCTCGATCGGTTATCAGACGAGTTCACGCCGAACGCTCACCTGGATCACCGGAAGTGTTTTTTTTTTTTGTATGTTTCACCTGTTTTTTTTCCCTCTCAACTGCAAAGTCGGAGGAGTTTCACTTTTCACGCTTCCTGGAATGAGCTCATCCAGCAGCCGGCCGGTGAGTAAGTCATCACACGGACGTTAATGACGTCACGTTCACCGCTGCTTTCAATACCTGCACGCACAGTGTTACCTGTCTCTGGTGCGGCTTTTGCTGGCTGCTGGTGTTTGTTATTTAAACTGTTTAACTCCTGCATGGAAACTAGTTTCTGTCCTGTTGTTTTTGTTTTAAGCACATGCTGCGTTCAGGAAACATGTAGCCTCATGAGACACCGCGAAGGTAGCAATTTACACTCTGTACGTCCAGGAACCGGTTTGTGTGCGTGTGCGTAATAGAGGCACACACATTCATTGACTCAGGGCTGCTGTCAGGAGTGTATCCAGTGTCCTGTGTGCCCTCAGGACATGTTTTTTTTTTTTTAGAGAGAGAGAGATGTGTGTTTGTGTGCCTGTGTCCCTCTGTTGCCATGGTTACAGTCACAGGCATGCATCAGACATCCATTTCTTGGGAAGATATAGCCAAGTTGACGAGTCTATTTAAATCTCATTCTATATGAGTGTGATGGATGTTGTCAGTCTAAGTGTCTTTTTTTATCCTGAGAGATTATGAAGATGAAATGTGATGGTTTTTTGATATCGCCTGTGACAGAACGACGTGAGTGAGATTGATTAAAGGTAGAATGTGCGACATGTTCCACATCAATAAATCATGAAGTGTGTCCTGTGTAAATGTGTCTCTGAGTCCTGACTGTCTACAATGAGGGAGAAGCTCGAGTCCCGCTGGCTGTGTTGTTGTCAGAGCCGTGTTTACATGGACGGGACGGCCGGCTCCTCCCCTTGTGTATAAAAGCTGTTTTAGTCAAGAACTAGAGAGAAGAAGAAGAACATACTCACTGATTATTTGGATGTTAGTAAGAGTTTTTAGATCACGCTCATTCTGTGTCAGTTTACATGAAATGTGAAGCTACGAGCTAACTAAAGCGAGTAAGGTCTTGTACCTTCTTCTTTCTTCAGATAACAAATGTTATGTATGGCGCTACACAAATAAAGATCGATTGATAGTCTTTGAATTACAGAGTGCCTTGCATGAGTCAGCAAGAATTTCAGACTAATGTACTTAAGTAGTTAATTTCATGTCTGTAACAGAAAAGCATTTTCATGTCAGTCATCACATCCATTTCTGGGTGTTGGCATGAATAAGTTGCCTTCAGGGCTTTCAGACAGCACTTTCTCCTCTCTGCAGAGAGATCAGTGCATGAGCCCCGTGTGAGGAAGACGTTAAAGCTCCTGTGAGGTTATGAAACACACTCGGATAAATATTCATGCCTCTTTAACAAACAAGACCATCAGAGAGAAGATATGTTACTTATGCATGGTTATTTTTAATTCCTGAAACAGCTGACACAAGGTAGGTGTCAGGCCAGGAGGCTTTGTTTTCTTAAAGGAGCAGTATGTAACTGTGACCCCTAGTGTTTTAAATGGGTACTGCAGTCTAAATTCTAAACATCATAGAGAGCTGCCCCCCCCACTCCTCTCTAGAGTGGATGCTCACTCAGGTCACCGTGTGGTGGACTCTGAAGCTTCAGTGTTTATCCAGCTCTGCATGGGTCTGTAAACCTTTCTGTGTTCTAACCTCTCTCCATTTTTCAAAAGCATCTCCAATATTGATCCTAGTTTGAGCATGTTTCTGTTAAGTCACACTGCCAACTACTGGCCTGGCATGTATACTACAGTGTTTATAGTCTCTGTTGTCGATCTGTGGTTGTTATGAAAACATTGTCATGGCAACGTGGAACTTTTTTGAATACTCAAACGACAAACGACCCCATTTTCAGAGGATGGTTTACGCGGTCTTAATCTCTTGGGCGTGTTAGCATTGACTTTGTGACGGAGAAATTCCAATATTATATGTCTTCATCAAGATGCAATAAATTCCAGTGGTTGTTAACCCCCACAGGTCATGTTGTGTCATTTCCCAGGTTATCTTTTCCCACCTCACCATCCAAACAAACAAACAGTTCTCTCAGAGATGATGTCTGGTCTCAGCAGCAGCAGTGGTTGTTGTTGTCGTTGTTGTCGCGCTGCAGGAATGTGACTCTGGTGAAACTGTCCCTCCGCCCGGTGACAGAACAACAACACTCTGAGCTGTTTGGACTGCTGCCAGCAGACTGATCCTCTGCCACACCTGAACTGAAGAAACAATTAAACCTGTCTGTGGTCTCTACTGCATTCACAAACAAACACTTAGATCCCTTCTGATGTAAAGAATACAAGATGAAGCTCTGTTCACATGCTAACAGCTTTGTCTTACACCAGAGCTGCAAAGGATTCTGGTGAATTCTCTTCATCAGATAGTCATAATCCTAAAATGAGTTTTGACAAAGCTTTCATTCCATGCACCAACTAACTAAAACAAAACATTTATTTTGAAGGGTGCTGAAAATCCTGTACAGAGAAAAGTTTTCTTGTGCGGCTGTCAGAGGGGAAACACTGTACGGTTTTCCACTGTTATCTGATGGTTCTTGTTTAGTTGCAACTTGAGTTGTTTG
Source organism: Labrus bergylta (assembly GCF_963930695.1). NCBI lineage: Eukaryota > Metazoa > Chordata > Actinopteri > Labriformes > Labridae > Labrus > Labrus bergylta. The sequence continues at coordinate 29,464,666 of NC_089205.1, forward strand.
GATAGTTGCATCATCACAACGCATCACAGAAGTGGGAAAAATAGGGCAGTGCTGTTTTTCCAACGCAGCTCAAAGCCTCGGAGCTTCTCAAAGTTCTGCTTCTACTTTAAAGATTCATACGACAGTCAGACAGCGATGATGCTTCATACGTTCTCTGGCAGTGAAGATTTTCTGCAGCACATGTTTCTAAACCGAGAAATCAGAAAAGACACCCAATCAATCTTTACTGAAGTCTAAATTCTGAAACACTCAAGAATTGACTTATTGCATTCCTTCACATTTGTTTTTCTGATCTACAGAGAGAAGTTTAACAAAATGTCCTCATCGTACTGTAACTGAAACGGAGCGGAGCGTAGTGGCTTTTCTCTGTTTAAGTAACTCTGACTGCACCGACACGCTTTGAACAAAATGGTTATGTGGAGCGATAAACACGCTCAAGAGATCAGTGCAAAGAAAAACAGAGGAAATTGTATTCAGTTCACCATCTGATGCTCACAAGGCCTCTGTTTTCATTCATAATGAAACAATCAATCTGGTGTCATCTTATAAATATTTGGGTTTAATGATCGACCGTCTGCTGTTGTGGAAAGATCACATTGACTAAATCTGTAAAAAGGCAAAACAAGGAATATATTTCCTCCGTCGACTGAGTTATTTATGGGCGAGTCAACAGATTCTAGTTTTGTTCTTTATTCCTTAGGGCGCACTGACACCAGCAAAGTTGTCCCGTACCCTGCTCGAGCATGATTGCCTTTGAGGCTTTTTTTTTTAGTCATTTTAATCAGATACAGACATAAATCCATTTGAAAAAAGTGAAAGTGGAAAACCGTTGGAAATATTTGAGGTGATGTAGGTACTCAACACAGCAGCAAGCCGTCCCCACCAATAATTCAAAGGAACCCTACGAGACAAATGATACATAAAAAGAGCAAATGTTTGTTAAGATCGGCAACAAATACATAAATCTGTAACTGTGAGGGAGCTTGGTCTGGAGTGTGTGCTGAGCAGTACATCACAGTGTCGTCAGCGTAAATGAGTTAGCACCTGAACACATGCGGATGTTAGTTTGGCATACTTACTTTAAGATTGTCAATCTGCCTCAAATAAGAAACTAAATACTGCACTCATACTGAGCTGATAACCTTGAGGCGACCTTATAGTGCAGAAAAGTGTCAGATGTTAAATTTATACTTTTATTAAATTGGAGAGGCCATCTCTAACACAGTTGGGTTTAATGCTGGTGGTCTTGTCCTGTATAGACTCTGAATGCAGGTGTACAGTATCACAGAAACCTGAATGATGTCATGGAGCTCAGGTAAGCCGAGCTCCAGGTCTCACACTGTAACTGTGTCACGTTTCCCTGAACTGTGGCTACAGTTTCACTACAGTGACCTGAGCGGTGCGTTAACTGCCACCTGAGAGGCCGTATCATCCCGGGAGAACAGTTTGACCCGGTTCTCACCCGAAACTAGGACAATGATCGCTGAAATGTGACAATCAAAATAAAGTCCTCATTGTTTCAAGTGTCACATTTCCTCTAAGAAGCTTCTCAGCATGACTGGAGCCGACGTTTCCCAGCCACACAGTGTACATCAGTGTGTGTCAGTGCGTAAGGTTGTCACAACTTTCAATACTTTGACACTTTTCAATTCAGCATGTTTTACAACGACACTACCATTTGTTATTTGGATGATCTATTGCATCATAAAGTACTAAAGCTTTAAAAAGCTTCAGATCTTCAGTCACATTTGAACTCAAAGGCTGCTGCAGCCAAAGAAAGAGAGGGCTTATTTTCATAATTACCAAATTGTCACTAAAATGTGCAATTTAGACGATGTTAAGAAGTTTGTTTTCTAGTATTTGAAAATTGCCTAGGATTTCTATTTTTGTTGGTAACGATACACCTGGCAGCTACTAGAGACGGGGGGTGGGACTTCATGTCAGGTGTGGTGCATGTTGGGATGTGGTGCAGCCACTGAGTGTTCTGCAGGTCAAAAAAAGTCAAAAGGTGAATTCGTCTTTGTTTAGGACACAACCAATCAATTTAGTCATTTCTCACAAGGTGTACTGTGTCTTACAAGTGCTTTGTAATAATACAGTTTGTAATGTTTTACAAAATTGCATCGTGTAGATATTTGTAAAAGGAAACTTTCACACATGTAAAGATTGTCTCAGTTTGGACCCAGTAGTTTCAAGTTACTCCCACATCCTGTTTCGAGAGGGGTGGGGAAATCAACTTTGGCAAGCTGCCATGGCTACGATCTTTGAGTTCTATACACGATTTATATACATTTACATCTTCAAGGTCTCCTCTAGCCGTGCACCAACTTTGAGCTTGATTAGATTTATTTCCAAGGAGGAGTTCATCCAAGTGTGACCCATGGTAATGAGCATTAATACACCTAAATTTCAGTTAAATCAAAAACATGAGAGTTTAGAGTTTGGTGAATGAGTTGGGAAAGCAGAGAAGGTTATGAGTTGATAAGAGTGTTTGGAAGGAGATAATGTGTTTTATTAGTGTTGCATTAGTGTTTCTGATGCTGCCGGGCTTTATTATGACTCTGATTACCTTCATTATATCCCAAGGCTGGTCCCAAGTCCTCTCTGACTCTGTGCTAGCAAACATCTGCAGGCTAATGTCCCCTCTGACGGCCATAACGACACATAATGTTATTACACCATTAAATAGCCTGCTACCTCCGGCTTTATGGCTGCTGTTACCTGCAGCTCACCCGCACTCTGAACACAAACACTCTCAGATAGTCTGCTTCCGTCACAGGACCAAACTGGGCCAAACAGGGCTGGAGAAGGCAGAGCTATAGTTTGGTTCAATCTGAGAGATTTACCATCATGTTGGGGCTAAAAACAGACCAGGCAGATGTTTTTAATACTGGGGAAGGTGATTTTAGTTTTAGTTTTTGACCTTTAAAAATCCCTGTAATGTAAGCAGAGGGTAGAATGACAGCGTAAGGCATCGCAGCATCACTTCAATCTGGCTCTCTGCTCCAGTGATGACTGGCAGTGAGGTAGATATACCGTTTGAGAAACCAGTCTGTGCTGTTGTACATCACGTTGCAACCTCCTGTGCAGCTTTCAACAGTTCCACTCTAAACGGTTGACTCTCTAGTCGACAGCTCGGTCAGCAGCCAGACAGGAGAGATGCTCTGTGGTGATTCACAACATGAACAGGAAATCCCCAAGATGTTTGAACAGATGGCAAAGAAAAGGCATCAAAACCTTTTTACAGGCCGAACATAAGATGATGTAGGCTGTTCAAGGAGTAAATTGTGCCGCTGAACTGAAGAAAAGGAACCATAGATGAACTGACAAAACGTCTGAGGCGTGATGTTTGGAGGGCTGAGTGGTAGACATCAGGTAGCCATCGGCAGTAAAAAGTGATACCATTGATTAGACCAAGCTTAGAGGACAGGGCAGATGTAAGTGCGACAAAACAAGGCTAAACATTTCTTCCATTGATGCATTTAAAGGCCAACATGACATCTGGGATCAAACTGTGCTGGTCTGGGTTTTGTTACAGGGTCAGTGTTCTTTACATGGAGCTCATCAGTCACTTTGGGCTTTCTTGGTTTCCACTGAGGTCAAACAGGTTTAACATGGCTCCAACAGGGCTCGAAAGATCCAACTTGGAGTCCTGAAACGTGAGAAGTCGGACCCCATTGGAGGTCACCTGGATTGGTAAATGCAAACAAATCCAAGTGGATGAACCAGGATCCTCTTTGCTCCAAGTGCTGGTGTCCTTATTTGAGGCCAAACGTGGCCCAGTTTGGATTCTACTGTGAAAAAAAAAAACTTCAGAAATAACTCAGGTAGTGATATGTGCAGTAAATGTGTGCGTTACAAAACATTCTTCAAGGACTTTTATTGCTTGAGTGAAAATACTGAGTGTGGTTGATTTCCTCTGAGGGACGAGTTAAGACGTTGGTAAAAGAAAAATAATGTTTCACTGAAGAGAAATTTCTCTTTAATCGTTTTTCTTTATGTGAATCAAACAGCCGAGGAGGGAAATGTGCTCTGCCGGAGCTCAAACTCTGAATTAGAGCGTCAAACAGAGTCAGAGTGGAGGTCTTGGTGGGCCCAGTGAAGTTAGAGACATCGACTTTGTGACAGTCTTTACAGAGAACCAGACGAGCCTGGACATGTCAACACTTGGGTATAGGATTTAAGTTTGCAGAGATAATGAGTTGTTAACATGCTGAAATGATTTGTGATTTGGACTCAGCTGTTTACTTACCGAAATGTTTAAAAAAAAAAAAATCTAATAATTCCTTTAAAAGGTCACAACCACGATGCATTACTGAATTATTAAAGCAGATCAGGCCGATATGACTTCATCGTTCTAGACTCAGTGATCATGTCAAACCTGGTTTCAGGCAGAGTGAGACTTTGAAGTTTCTGAAGGTGTCAGAGGAGCCGTTTTACCGAGCCGATCTTAATCTCATGACCCAAATACGTCAACGCTTCTCTGCACATTTGAATGTTTAAACTAACTAAGCTGGAAGTGGCGTCGGGAGGCGGCAGAGTGCGGTGAATTATACGGGCAGAGAGAGGGGGGAAGGTGATCACAGTCTCTGAGAGAAGAGGACGTCGGTTTAAAGGCTAAGAGTGAGGACACAGCTCAGACTCTGAATGCATAAAAAGTTAATCTTGATTTAAAATTTTGTATCCAGGGCACCTTCATTTTTCACATTTTGAGTTCTAAATGATCACATACGATCACGTACAAACAGTTCTGAAAATGCTCTGAAGACTGCATCAGTCCACATCCGTGAAACAGGCGGTAATGTCCTCAGCTTAATCTTCCAGGGAAAATGTGCCAGATCAAAATGTTCCTGATTTTTTTTTTTTAACCAGATACTGCTGTTACATCTCTCACTCATGCTACTTTTGAATGGGATTCGTTTTACCTGAGGACCTCCTGGTAAATTTGGAATCATCCCAAAACTTGACTCATTCAAACGCAGCGAGCATGGTCTGTAATTTACCGATTTGTGGATTGACAATGCAGAGGCAGAGACATTGATCAGCTCTTCTTTACAAAAAGCCAAAGTGGTGCGTCTTAAGGTGTGCAGGCGATGATGCCGTTACACACATGTACTGTTGATTTGAGCGTGATGAAAGCATGTCGAGCGTCCAATCACTCGTCCAAATCTGCAGCAGCTCTAAGTGTGTCTGAAGTTATGGTTCAAAGTCCACACTGAACTCGACGTTGAAACTAGTACATTTGTGATTTAAAGGCACAGTATGTAAATTCTGCCACCAGGGGGCTATATATTATATATATATATTTTTTTTGATCCAGCAGATGTCGCCCTTGAGCACCAGCATGAAACCAAAACAACTCGTGCTGCATTGTTGTGTTAGCATGCTAATGTTAGCGATCTTTATTATGCTGGTATCTTCACACTGCATGTAAATTTACCTGAAATGAGCGTGAACTAGAAACACAGTTATGGGGAATCATGGGAGTGATTCTCTCTGCTTCTCCCTGGATTTTTTTGAATTTTCACCCACAATGTCCAAAACTTTTCCCACAATGTGAAACTCCACCTGTGTGATTAAAGAGGTATGACGTGTAGTTTATTCTGAATCCCCAACATGTGCTCCGTTTCTTCCTCCTTTGATGGAAATACAGTGAATTACCACGCCTTAATAAAACATGAATGGATGTTTCCATGCCTGGAGCTGAGAGACATAGAGGAGAGAGAAGGAGCCGACCATGTTTCAAACTGTTGACAAGAAAGAAATAGAATATGGTTCATATTCTCCCTGATTTGTAAACTATTCACCCTCCAGATATTCTCACTGTCTCCTTTTCCATTTGTCGTTTCCCCTCTTTTTCCCAAACTTTTTGTTGTTTAAAATCTTAAGGTGATTTGTGTTTTAACGAGTGATGTTGGACTGAATCTGCCGTGAGGGAAATGTTTCTCAATCTGAGGAGAGAAGAAGAGAAGAAGAGAAGAGGTGTCGTGGGAAACCTGTTGGCAGGTTTAATTTGTGTTTCGGTTGCACGAACAGACAGAATGGATTCATTGTCTTTAACTCATGGTGGAGGAAAAAGTGTTTCTGGTTTTAGAGGATTTGTGGCCGTTTGACCTCCGATTCTGCAGGTGTCGGCGTCCTGAGGAAACTGAGCCGTACTGTACGACAGAGTGTGTCAGAGGGGGGCGGGGGGAGGGGGGGCGAGGGTTTGACAGCCGAGCAGCCAACCTTATGTTACCACACACACACACACACACACACACACACACACACACACACACACACACACACACACACACACACACACACAGATGTCAGACCAGGCTGCTCTCTCCCTCTGCTGCACACTTGGTGGCTTTTAGATATCTTTGTCTGAGAGAGAGAGAGAGAGAGAGAGAGAGAGAGAGAGAGAGAGAGGTCCGTGTTGTACAGGTTTTTGGTTGGGTCTGATCTCAGGATTCAGTTTGAACTGAAGTAGAGTTACAGGTAGATTCACCTTTAGACCAGCACGAGGTCGATCCACACTTCCAGAATTAATAACTGGAATATTTTATGCTTTATTCTACCCTTAAAACATGGACGTAGAACAGTCCTCCCTTGTCTCTCGTGATTATATTGTAGTCTCACACAACTTCTGCCGGACCCTTTCATGATGTAATCGTTAAGATTTTTAAAATTCTAAATATCAAACATGTTTGAAATAAATCGGGGCGTCCCCGACGACCGCCGGGCAGATCGGGGACGTTAAGATTGGATCTTTGGACCGCTCACTCTACGAGATAATCTGAACAGATAATCGAGTCCGAGCAGCCTCGAGATGAGCGAGACCCTGAGATTACCCTGCAGTGTGAGCCAGGCTTTAGGGAGGTTTCCTACCGTCATTGCATAATTTGCACATTTCCGGCCACTGTTCTGGGGCCCCGAGTATTTGCCTGTTGACAAGCAGCTCCTCTGGTTCAGCTCCTCCTTTCACCTGCTTTGTGCTCCAGCCGGTTTGCAGACTATCGACCTGATGCATGTCCCCTTCCTCTACTCTTCATCGTCCTAACAAAATAAAATCCAAACATTGATTATAGATTTTTGAAATTTTAATCGACCACTTTCAGGAAAAGCTTCCATCTTTTTCTGGCTGCATGCTCCTGCTGCCCCCGCTGGTTCATCTCCCCCCCATGTGCCAAACTCACAGATGTTGAGTGGACGCTAACACAGTTCCACCTTCAGACAAACAGAAACCATGTTAAATGTGGAGCCCCAGGTGTGTGTGTGTGTGTGTGTGTGTGTGTGTGTGTGTGTGTGTGTGTGTGTGTGTGTGTGTGTGTGTGTGTGTGTGTGTGTGTGTGTGTGTGTGTGTGTGTGTGTGTGTGTGTGTGTGTGTGTGTGTGTGTGTGTGTGTGTGTGTGTGTGTGTGTGTGTGTGTGTGTGTGTGTGGCAGAAGGGATGATTCACTTTGTCTCGGGGACACAGACGTTATTTTAATCAGTCACTCGTCTAATAGTCTTAACTTCCTCTCACCTTCATCACCTCCTCAGCTGCCGCGCTCTAATAGGAGTCATCCATCTCGCCGCTGAAAACTTCAGCGAGTGATGCGTTCCATCGTTCCAGCATCCTGCAAACTGCACTCACTGACCTGCAGCCTTCCCTCTCTCTGTGCACACTCGCGCTCGATGCCTCTTTGATTGGACTTCTTCTAAATGTGAAGGTCACACACAAATGGAAATGTCACCTTGTTTAACCCGTAATACGAGTAGAAGTGTGTACGGTAAACAAACAGATTCCCTCTGCCGTCAGCAAAACGTTTTCTCTGATGCAGTTTCAACCTGCTGCGTTAGGAGGAAACGATGCTGCGTTCATGGACCGTGGGAGGTTAGAGAAAGTATCATTTTCTGATTTTATTTTTTTGAGTTAGTTTTGGTTTTATGGTGATGTTGTCCTTGTGTTTCTTGTCTGCTGTGTGCTCCTGTTGCAACGCAAATTTTCCCTTGTGGGACAATAAAGAATGTGAAGCATGTGATGTGAAAAGGTACGTCGACAGCCTCACTGTATGGGGAGTTTCTTAGATACTTTATTGATCCAGAGGGAAATTCAAAGCATCCAGTAGCAGGTTACAAAGACATACATGACATGAAACATTTGTTACAAATTAACCACAAAACCGACGCCCCCCCCCCCCCCCCCCCCCCCCCCCTCCCATACATATATATTAACCCAAACATTTTTTTAAAGAATCCCCCTAGATGAATACATTTGTTTTAGCAATGTTTAAAAAGAAGAAAGTGATCAAAAAACAGTCCGTGCAAACATTAAAGGTGTGATTTAAATAATTGTGAGGTTACACATTAAAGTGTCCAACTAGAGGCCTACTCTTGGGACAGCTTATTCGACGTCAGGAGGGGACAGGTTTGGTCGCATGTGGCCCCCTGACTCTGGAGCACCGGGGCGATAATCATCAGGAAGCTGTGACCTTTCCTTTCCTTCACATCAGTGAACTCCACAGCTGAATATTTTCTGGTGATTCTGCAGACCTCGTGTCATAAATCCACCTCCGAGCGGCCTGCTTTAAAAAGCTGTGTTTTATATATATGAACTCCTCTCTCGTCTTTAAGAGCTCGTTTCAGATCTCAGGACATGAATCTTATTTAAATGAGTCTATAAGCTGAGTCCTCAGAGTCTTTACTCTTCTTCTTTTCCTCTCACCTCCATCTCCTCTCTCAGCTCCGTATCAGCGTCAGGTTCAACAAAAGCCTGTTTCTTAATCCTAATGACATGAATCCACTCGGTGTGCTGCTTCAGCGTGCAGCTGAGAGGAAGAGGTGATATCCTCATCATCTCAGCAGGGATGAGTTGAGCTGCCTCCGCCTGCTTCTGCACATCTGCACACTGACACTTTACACTGTTTACATTATTCTATATTTCGTATATTCAAATATTATTATTTTATTTTATTATTATATTATTATATTTTTTTTTTAAATTAATTTAATTAAATTATTTTTATTTATTTTTTATAAATATATTTTTTATTATTTTATTTTTATATTATTTATTTATTTTTTAATTATTTTATTTTATTTAATATTTACATAATATTTCTATATTACTGTATATATGTGTATTAGTAATTTGAGTGTTTATTGCATGGCCTTGCAGAACAGTCGTTACATTTCACTGCACATCTGGATGAGCATGTGACAAATAAATATCTTGAAACTCTTTCCTGCAGGCGGAGCTGCAGCTACATCACCGCACACACATCAAATATTCTCTAAGAAGTTTTCCTGTATCGAACAAAAAACATCTGCCAACAGGGAGAGAAAGACTTGATAAGAGTTCTGCAGACCACTGAACACCACATGACCTTTTAAAAAGCAAGTTTAGAAAACGGACTTCAGACTCCTGATAACGACTCCCGGGGAAACAAGGTTTTCTTTAAACTCATTCAATTAAAGCCGAGCTGCAGACGAGGATCTGATAAGACCAGAACCGTCGTCTGCGCAGGGGGAGGAGTCAGTGAAGGAAACAAGACGAGACTCTGAACAAACTCAGGAGTGTCAGTGAAGAATGCAGGGATGATTCTTTAATCCGTCTACCTTTTTTTCCGATTCGACATGTTGAATCAGCGGTCAGTGAGAGGAATCTCTCTGATTGGCTGTTCTGTTGTTTCATTTCTCTCCAGCTCTCCTCTCAGGTTCAGTAAAGCCTCTTGAGCATGTCTCTGTAGTCTCCATGCTTTCACCCATTAGTGTGGTTTCTCCTTATTTGTCTCCTCCTCCTCTTCTTTTCTTTTTCCACTAAAAGACCAAGAGCTGACAACGCCAGCGCCATTTTCTACTTTCTATCAGACATTATTCTCCATTAGTAGACGACCTATAATACGAGTGGTGAGCGACAGCGGGGTGAAAATGGTCTTCTCGTATCATAAACAACGGACTACCGCCCCCTGCTGGCATGGAGAGTTATTTCCTCTAATGAGCAGAACGTACGTGGTGATTGGCCGTCGGCTGGAGTCTCTGTGGTGTGTTCAAGTGCAACTTTTTGGTCAAGACGTGAGTCGACCTTCTTCTCCACTAGTTCTGCCGTCTGCTTGGCGTGTCAGAGATGGAGGTCAGCCCCGCCCCCTTTATTATGGGTAGTTATGTGATAAATTAATAAAGACATAAAAACCTTTTATTGAATCTTCATTCAGAGGTTTGAGTTCTGAGGAGGAAACAAACAGGAAGAGAGAGCGATGATAACCGGCCGCCTGTTTGTTTCAGACGTTTGTTGTTCAAAGTCAAAGAGGTTACTGGCAGATCTGAGACACACACACACACACACACACACACACACACACACACACACAGAGACACGAGGGGGATCATATTGGATGATGAGGCGTCAATCATCACAGCCAATCAGACTCTTCACAGTCAGCTCATCCGTCCAATACGATGGCGGGAATGCTTCTTTCTTTTTTTTGTGTCTGGCCCAGCTGGTTATGTCTGTGACATCATCAGTGATGTCATCGATAATGTCAGGTATCAGACTCACTTTCAGTCTGCCCTGATTGAGAGAGGCGTTTGTGTGTGTGTGTGTGTGTGTGCTTGTGTGGTTCATCACATTCAAATCTTACCCCAGGAATACTTCCACTCTCAAACCTGCTGTTGGCTTTGAACTCTCTGATTCTGTAGAATCACTCAATGACATGTTGTGAGTCACATTCATGCACCTTTGTTTTTTTATTGCTTCGTCTCATTCAAAGATCGATGCAGGAAGCAGCAGCATGGACTTTAAGTCAAGACTACGATAACACTGCAAGCTGTTAGTCAGTGAGATGTGTAGAGAGTGAGATGATAAAGGTATCTTACTCTCTGATCATTAAGGAAACATGCTATGTTGAAGTGCTGGCTTCTCTGACAACAATGCAGCAGCCAGTATGTCCTCCTTCTAACTTTAGATTCTGCTCCTGAATGCTCTGGATTTGTTTGGACCAGAGAAGGAAGCGCTTTTAAGACACCCCCCCACACGACCGTTTTGGACGCCCCTCAGTTTGTCAGATATGAGAGCAGTTATCAGGTCAACAGGTGTTGCAGTGATGGAAGCGGTCAAGAGAAGTGGTTCAGATAGAAGTGATTGTACCCGACCTAAAAAGCCTCTGCATGTTTCTAATAAGCTCCACGAGCAGAAACGTGCTCAAACTAGGATCAATATTGGAGATGCTTTTGAAAAATGGAGAGAGGTTAGAACACAGAAAGGTTTACAGACCCATGCAGAGCTGGATAAACACTGAAGCTTCAGAGTCCACCACATGGTGACCTGAGTGAGCATCCACTCTAGAGAGGAGGGAGGAGACAGCTCTCTATGATGTTTAGAATTTAGACTGCAGTACCCATTTTAAACACTAGGGGTCAGAGTTACATACTGCTCCTTTAATGCTGAATTTGGATTTATTGCTAAGATCTGATTTTTCAGTTTTATAAATTCAGAAAATGATGAAACCATGAACATCAAGAATATGAGAACATCACCGGTCACGGACGAACAATTCATAGCTTTCAGTCACGTGACCAGCGCGGCGGCGAGGAGGCCAACGGGAGTTTAGGAAGGCATTGTCCTCCATCGAACGCTCTGTAGAGCTGCAGCACGGGCTTTTTAATTCACCATCTGTTCATAACGACGCATGTTTACATCACCTGACAACGACTGAATGAAAAATAAAAGTCCATTATAGTGATTCATTGTGTGTGTGTGTGTGTGTGGCAGCAGTACAGTGTGTGTTTCAGCCCTGGCAGCTGGTGACTCATCAACTCATAAAAATGCTCTCTCTCTCTCTCACTCACTGAATGAAGCTCCATTCACACTCATTTCATTGGTGAAATCAGCTGTGTGTGTATGTGTGTGTGTGTGTGTGTGTGTGTGTGTGTGTGTGTGTGTGTTCTCGTTCGTTTTCCCACTTCGCTCTCTGTAGACGAGGCTACAAACTGTCTTCATCTTAATCTTCAGTGAGTCTGTGTGTCTCTGCTGAGGCTGTAGTTTAGGTCACCTGTTGCCGGGCAGATCAGGACGGATACATCGTCTCTGACCCGCGCTGCCGAGCACATGGAGGATAAAACAACAACACGTGCATACTCTGGTTACTGCAACTCACTAAGTTAAGGATTTGATTATTAATCAAAAAGTTGATTAGGAATGAGCACACACACACACACACACACTCACTCACTCACTCACTCACTCACTCACTCACTCACTCACTCACTCACTGATGCAGACAGACAGTGAGTAGAATCGATGTGGCCTCTCTGTGGTGCAGGGCTGAAGCCTTGGCCTCATAACTCTACTATTACAGACACTCACACACACAGACACACAGACACACACACACTCACACACACACACAGACACACACACACACACACAGTCCCCAGGTGGGAGTTTTGGAGGATGAGACCTTGGCCTGATCAGCCCCCCGTGGTGTTAGAGGAAGAACTTGATTTATGAGTCTGGGAGGCTGGAAGTTCACAGGTGTGTGACGCACACACACACACACACACACACACACACACACACACACACACACACACACACAGGAAGTAAATGGAAAAAGAAGGTTGCTAGAGGATATGTATGTTAGATATTACAGAATTAAAGATGAGCTCCATGAGCAGAGATGTCGTTAACATTTACTTCCCTGCAAACACAGAAATATAAATCCTGCAGTATGGTATCTAGCCTCTGTGTTTTCAGCGTGAACAGGAGGTCTGAAGGGGAGTGAAGTCAGGTCAGTGAATGAGCCCGTGTGTCAGTGCAGAGAGGCGACTGTGTGATCAGCTGCTGCGTCTGTAAATCAGGAGATAATTACACACAGGAAGAGAGAGGTACAGAATAAATCAGGACATCTCTCTCTCTCTCTCTCTGTGTCATTTAGAAAAAGATCTGTCTCTACATCAGTAAAGGCGGCGGTGTGTGCGTGTGTGTGTGTGTGTGTTAGTGTGAATGGGGTAATGGTGAATCATGGAGGATTTAATCTACCAGACTGAATGATTTTCTTTGGTTTCCTCTTCCTCGTTTCTCTGAGCCGGTGGAGAGACTCACCATATTTAATTTAGGTTGTTAAATTGTTCACCTTCTGATGCATCCACCTGGGTGTGAAAGTCAGATGGAAACCTCAGGTGTAGAAACATAAAGTCAACGCATCAGTGCAAATAGACTGCAGTTCCTCAAGTGTCCACTAGAGGCTGGCTGCAAAAGCCAAACAACCTCCATTAGATCCTGTATTAAAAGTAAAATTTTTACAGCAGAAATAAACACGAGTTTGGTTTCTTTAGCTCGTTTCTGTTTTCGATCAAATCTGCAAAAGGTCTGAATCTCGTTATTACTCGCATGTTGTCACGGTGGCTGTTGAGGGCGACCGACCTGCAGCAGAAGCAGAGACGACATTGGAAAAGGGGAAGTGAATTTAGAAATTATTTAAATTCAGAAAGCAAAAAGTTCAACTCAACTTTCTGCAAATGAAAGAAACGTGCTGCAAAAAGCCAAAACAAAAACACCAAAATCAAACCGGCACATTCAGAAAACAGATCCCAGTCTTACCCGCAATGTCCACATAGTCCGCACATCAGCGCCAACTGACCCCCAGACACCAGCGCCCCAAAATGTTCATGTTTTACAGTCTTTGGATGAAGTCATTTCAATATTACCCCAGTGACTGACACAAGTCTTTCTTATATTTCTTATAGAAACCAGAAACAGCTGTGTCATCTCTTTCTTCAACGCACCGGACTCCATTTTCAAAAACGAGTGTTCTCCCTCGCAGCACACGTTGTTATCTGGTCGAAGGCGACCGTCCTGCGTCGCTTATTCATTTAAAAAATCATGCTCTGACTCTCTATTCTGGGACTTGAAACTT